>NW_017100176.1:1101662-1105136 GCF_001263275.1 Habropoda laboriosa
CTAGAGTTTTAGGGCGAGAGAGATATTTTTAGGGGCCATTGACGAGGTCGGGTACTGATTTATAGTAATCTCTCGAGCGAGAACAAACTTCTGTTCTTGTTCCTTGAAACGAGAGCAGTGATCGACTGCAGGGGTAACGACGTCGAGAATATCTTGACGAATGATCGACTAGAACAAACAGACACGGATGGGAAACCTAATCGCTGTTACATAGCTGGAAAAGATTCGTTGGCGATTGTGAAGTGGTATGTTCGACTGAAGTATAAGTGCATCGCAAATGTCTGGGACGAACATTTGTTGACTTCATTTGTCTTGGGAAGAACAGCAAGTGTCGTTTGCAACGTAAAGAAGCACAATTTCTTACGAATATTAGCACATTTGGTCTTAGTGAAAACTAATGCGTTATACTGTTCCGCCACGAAGAAAAACACATTTTAGATTTTTCGGCGAAAATTAACACGTTTCGGTGTGTTTCTTGGTTTAAATTGTTGAAATGCAAAAATTCAACTTTTGAAAATATCGGTTGATAAAGAAGAACTCTATTTAATCTCCAAAGCGAGAAAAATATGAAAATGTTTCTCACTCCCTCGATAACTGTCGTGCTGTGGACCGAGCCTGCGACAATTAAGCGGGGATTACTGTATGTTATGATCAGATCTGGACAAAATTTTGAGTAGATCACATTCGATCATATCTGGTCGAAAAAAATATCAAATCTTGTCAGTTACTGCGGCATTTTTCGTAGCCAACTTTTCTTAAATATGCTACCTTCCGCGACGAAAAAGGAAACGTGCTGTTTTTCGTAAATCAGATCCATATATATATATTAATATTAACAACATATTTGTATAATTGTTATTTTTACTGATAGAATATGACTATAGAAATTATAGAATATGATTGATGTATTGCAATTTCACTGAAATATTCTAAAACATTAAATGCAGTTTTTTAAACATTCCAAACAATTCACTGAAACGGTCCTCAACAATTTCATTTTCTTACTTAACCTCAATTAGTGGAAAAGTGCACAAAGTTCACGTAGGTCACTTTGCGACAAAGCAAACTATTCTATTCCAATGAATTCCACTTGACACCCTATACATTCTTCTAACGAAAGTTCTTCTATTACCTCTGAAAACATTAACATCTGCACTGCACACAGGAAGTAACGTCTATCTTACAAAAAATTGCAACCAGAATAATCACTGAGATATCACATTCTCCATTTTTCCGTGCACTTCACACGCGTGTTATTTTATAACGAACTCGAAAACGTGGAAAAGATCGGAGCTTCACAGGACGAGCTGGAGAAGTCAGAAGGCGGCAATCACACGTGCACGGTGGACGCGCACGAATAACGAACTTACTTTGAAGTTAACAACAATGCTTTTTAACGCGCACGAATGTTCACAAACGTTTGCATTTGTGCGCGTTGCTCATCTACACCGGGCCACGTTAAGAGGCTACGAAACGCTCTCGCTACTAACGTTTGTGAGCCACTTTGCGCACGCCGGTGTAGATCGCGGCTTAAGTTGAAGCGAAAACGAGTAGCTTCGAGTGTTTGTATAACCAATGTTACCGCAAAACTTTCCTATCCCTCGAAAAACCGATAAAATATTCAGTCTGGCTAACAATAAAGCAAACACGACTCCAGATCCAACATTTGAATGCGACGTCTACTGTGACCTAGTGCCTTGAGCCTTTTGCTTCAACCACCGTTAGCACTACAACTGTGATTTAGAAAAGGCCTCAAGGGTTCGAAGTGTATATGTCACGGGCTCGAGAACAAAGAGAGTGGCGTACGTAGGAAAACGGACGTATTCTTCGCGCCTTTTAGCGGTTTACCGGCCATTCGACATTTGTTCTGTGTTCTGGACAAATTTTAGCGAATCTTAAGGGGATACGCGACCCTGGTAAGAGGCAAAGTTTCGGAATTTTTTTCACTGGTAACTGCTGACTGAAGAATTTCAATTTTTTCAGAGGATGTAAATATAACTTTCAGCTTCTTTCACTGATTTTTGAAAAGGAAACATGTTACAAGATGAAGGAGTTATGGTGAAACTTCTTCTGCTACAACGTCAATTGCTGGCCGCCATCGTCGGTAGAGATTGCAACGTTTGAAATAAAAGATTCTTTTTGATGTATCATCTACAATGCAGCGTAGGATTTTTTCGATATCTAAATTGTTTAATCACTTTAGAAACGTTCAATGTGATTTTTTTTTGGCAAAAAGAAGTTTTTCCTTTTCAAACTGTCGCCATTTCTAGCAGAAGAGATTTCGCCATAACTCCTCTATTTTGTAATATTTTTACTTTTGAAAAATTGGAAAAAAGGCTGAAAGCTATATTTATATCCTCTGAGAAAATTGAAGCTTTTCATTCAGTAGTCACCTACAAAAAAATTCTCAAACTTTACCTATTTTTACACGTCTCGGTGTGGTACACCTTCTTAAGAAGTGCAATTTGCGCTGAACGATGTTATGACAAATTTCAAACGAATGTTTCTGACATGTATTTCACTTTAATTTTTAATTGTAGATTTTCCTACTTTCCTAGAATTATTTGAAATTAACACATTCGCTTCCAGACCAAAAATTTGGGACCACTTGCCAATTTACAGTAATATCGAATCTGCTATTAATTCTTTACTGATTCTGAAATTGACGTGGAGATTGCTAGCAATTTACTTCGTTTATTCGTTAATTCGTTAATTCGAGCAATAAAAAGGACATTCTTAAAGTTCCTAACTTTCTTCTGGAAATGTTTGTATAACTTCGAATAGCGGCTCGATCATCTGTGACATATCTAATAATCGATGTAACGATTTACGTTTCAATCCAGAATGCGGGCGCACCTTGGAAACGGATTCAATGTAAAACTTGAACTACAAGGAAAAGAAACGAGAGATAAAGGAATTGAAAGGTATTACTTTCCAATTTATTTTCAATTAGCTTTCTTTTCAATTTCGTTTTCAAAGTTTCACTTTGAAAACCGGCCCTGACGAGGACGCTGAAATGTAAATTATTTTATCGATTAATCAGGTAATAACTATCGTCGCCGATTCTCGAACGCTTCATGTCATTTATTACGAATTTTTCATACCACAATATATTGCAGCAAATTTCGTAAAAGTTGAATTTCAAAGATGTAAAATCAAAAATATGAAATATTATCATTACGAACTAGAAATTGAACGCGAGAGATAAACAAGCAGAATAATTAATTAAACGAAAATTTACATAATACCGTCGTGTATAATATTGACTTCTTTTGCGTACGAAATGCCAGCCTACACTCTCTACCATCATCTTCCTTAATGTTAACAAGAAATCTTAATGAGAGGCCGCTCGTATCTGAGGCAGCACGAAGGGATCCAGCAAGATTTCTCTACTCTGCTTCGAATGACAACGACGTACTTATGTAAACCGTCTGTTTTTATGAGCAAGACGTTAAATCATTCCCGATTGGACTT
>NW_017100176.1:1105172-1114067 GCF_001263275.1 Habropoda laboriosa
CGAAGGAACGTGTTCCTACATCTGGAAGGGTTAAAAATCATCCGATGTTTTTTCGTCGCTCGAAAATTCCTTTAATGGCGTAACGAACTAAAAACTTTTATTTCTAGTCATCGTTTGCTTTTCTTTTAGAAATAGATTTTCCTGCCAATAATTATGAGACCATTTTTCCAAGTAAACATAACCATAGAGCGTTGGATTAACAAATGAAACGCGTATGGTTTCTTTTTAAGTTTGTGTTATTGCAGGTTATTAACTCTTTTCTTGAGTTTCAAATCTTGTCAAATATTTTTAAGTGAATGAAATAATAACGAAGTACGCGTTACTCTAATTTAAGTTGTAACTGTTTTAATTATTTTGGAATTTCATTGTCCTTCGCGTAGTTTTCAAAGTTAAACTTACAAAGTAGGAAATACAAAGTATTCGAACTATACAACGCTGCGCGTAATAGACATAATTTCAGTTGTGTATTACTTAAAGTACGCCGCTTTTAATTTACTAATTTTATTAATTTACTAATTTCCCGAGTTTGTTGGTTTTACTATTTTACTAATTTACCGAGATTTTTGGTTTTACTAATTTACCGAGTTTTTTTATTTTACTAATTTACTAATTTACCGAGTATTTTGGTTTCACCGATTTACTACTTCACCGAATTTGCTGATTTTACTAATTTACTAATTTCACTGACCTTCTCAGAGTGTGAAAAATTAAACTTGCAAAGTACAAAATACGAGGCACGAATAAAAATATCTAATTTTTGCAAATGCATGTACTAATAACATAATTTTAGCTTCTTAATTTAACAATATCGAACTAATAAATTAAATGTATATTACATCTGAGTTATTTTAGAAGCAATAATATCAGATACCACGTTGTTTCTCTTTCTAAGATCATGGAAGAAATGTATTGACATTTGATTAAAATTAAAATTCAACATTTTCAAGAACAGAATCTCCCTACTTATCATCCATTTGCTCTCAGTTCGTAACCAGTTGCCCAAGATTAATTTAGCGGGCAACATTTGCGATAGAACCGTGTACCATTAAGATTAACTCGGGCTTTACAACTCCGCGGTGGAAACAATCCGCACGATTCAACTCGCGAATACACATTTCCTATGCTGCATTGGTTGCTAGGAAATGAGCTCAAACATAATTTAAAAGTAGAAGTTGGAAGGTGAAAAAATGCAAAAAAACAGCAACTGTTAATTAAATCCAGTAGAGATCACAAAGAAACTTGCACTAACGTTCGTGACGTTTCTCATTGTCAGTGCGAAGCCGAAAATTCCAAAAGCGTGTAGAATCTGAAAATATTCTCGGCTGAATAAGAACGAGCTTCAAAGTCGAAACACTTACCAAGTGCACTCGAAAATTTGCAATATTACGCGGCTAAAAGTGCTTAAACGAGAGTGTTATTCCACGTTGCGTAATCAGGGCAGCCTAGAAAGGTATCCAATTGTGCTTAAATGTAAAAAACTGTCGGTATGACTCTAAGCAAATGGAGTGTAATTTAAAGTAAGATTGTTACGACCTACTGGAGAGGAATTTAACGTTCATTTGCAAAGAGCAGTGTTACGGTTTAACATTTTTAATCTGACGGTATTACAGGAATTTTCTGTTATCATATTGGCAGTAATTGGTACGAATACAGAGGCAATAATTGTATATTTAATTTATAATAGGTGTAAGATCGTATTTTAGAAATCAATGTAGGATAATAAAAATAAAGATAAATAATATATAATATAATAAAATTTTCAAACGAACAGAAGAAAAAAGGAAAATGAAGTAAAAACCACTATACATATCTCAATATAATCAACAGTAACCAAATTAATCACACTGCCATGTGTAAGTATTGAAACACCTATTATGTTTGTACAGAAATAATTTTAGGCAAAAGTATGCGACCTCCTACTTAAAGGTAGTTTATCACATTAAAATGTTATTTACTAAAAGTGTAATTTGTAGTCTAGAAACTAAGAAGGAAGAAACTGTAAGTTAATCCTTTTAAGAACTGTATATACATATATATATATGAAATATTACGTGAACGAAATTATTGAGAAACGACATAAAATACCTGGCTGACTGTTAAGTACTTAAATTTTCACACACAAATTACAGCATTTTACTTAGAAGAATGGATCTGACCCTTAAATCTCTGAAACCCTTCTACCTGTATATAAAAAGTACATACACTATGTGATATTCTCCTGGAAACGATGAAACTTTTCTATGTAACAATTTTTCAAACGGCACGTAATTTAGAAGGTATTCCAACTGTGCTAGTTAGGCAGCACATTCTGCATTTGTCTCGAAAAGAGAGAAAGACGAAAAAGAGGGTGAAATGAAAACCACTCTACGTATCTCATATGATATTCAAAAGTAACAAAATTATGTACACTGCTGTATTAGGACACCCATTATGTTTGTACAGAAAGTATGGTATAATTTAAAATTGCATTTATTTCGGTAGAAATGTACGGGGTGCTCGCATTATTAATTTAGATTTGCGAGAAAAATAGGAGAGGACAATGATTCGTTACTTTTTGTACACAATACGATGATTTATCGTTAGTTAGTATCATATGAGAAACTCAGAAGCCAAATTGATTAACTCCACTTTTTAATATTCTTCCAATTTTAGTATCAAAGCACATGTTTGGTGCTTAATTTTTCATAAATAAAACAAATTTAATAAATTTTATTTGATGGAGTTACCCACTTTTGCTTCTGAGCGGCTCAGATATTAGTAAAAATATACAGAGTGCTCGTGCTCTCAGTTTCCAGCGTTTTTCTCGCGAGGGGTAGATTTGTTTGAAGAATAGGAAAGAACAAAGTTTTGCTGTATTTTATACACAATAAAGGCAAATTTTTTGATGGAAGATATAGTAAAAAATGAAAGGAAGTTTCACATTCGATCTCAAATTTTAGAGTCCAAGCTTTAAATACACACCAATGTCTGCTACAACATACAGTAGAAAAAAATATATACATATACATTCATACAAAAAAAAAAAACATAAGTGGTCTTGAAAAAAGAACAGAAAATAATGGTATTTATAAGAAAAAATATAACCCCTTGAAACATTTATAAAATTGTTCCTCTACCACCAGCGTTAAAGTTCATTCTGCAGGTGAACAACACGGTTCCGAAATTTCGCACAATTTTAACGAACTACGCGGAGCGGAGTTTATTGCAAATCTTGACTGTAACGTGCTCGAAATGCGAGGTGCTTAAAATCCTGGTTATGAACCGTACCCGGAAGTTTTTTTCGAATTGGTCAATTTGCAGCAACGAAAATCGACTACTCCGGGAATAAAGTACGATTTGTGGTATGCGTGAAATGAGGTCGACGTTGTCGTCCTCTTACCCTCTTGGGAAACGATCGGTCCTCCGATTGCATAGAATTTTCCTACGTACACCGTACCGATGTCGTTCCTACGGTTCTATCTTTGTAAAATATCTAATATCCCTTGAAATATATCCACGCGAAGAACGGACAGCCCCAAGGAAAGCAAACGTCAAATATAAAGATGTCGAAGCTCGACAACACATTTAAATATTCGAATGCATAGTGCGCCGCGTGTATTCAAATTCTTGAAACAGTTTCTCTCTGTACGTGCGCGTATATTTACCATTGAAGAAAATATGAGTAACTATTACAAATGCTATGACCTCGTTGTGTATTTATCATCGCAGGTACAGGGTGGAAGTTAAATATCGGTGGCCCCGGTGGAAAGTTAAATACTATTTTAAGAAAATTAATGAAAATATATAGAAATAAAAAAAATATTTTTATTTATGTTTTGTTTTTGTTTTTCTGCAGACCCTTGATCGTTATCCGGCGAATTAACTTTCAGAATTCTGTACACCGATGTCGTTAAGAGATCGAGTCTGATTTTCATTGCTGATTTGATTCGATCGTCTACTTATTATTTCGTTACGTGCAGAATTCGTTTGTTTAAATTTCTTCACCAGTTTACATATTATTTTGAAAGTTTTAAGACGACTTATTGTCCATTTTTAAATATCGTTTGCACCAAATCAAATTATCGTTAATTTCCTGTTACCTTTCAGTATTAACCCATTGAACTCGAAATTTTCTTTTCAATAACTCCCTATTATCTTAAGAATTTTATTTGAAATGCACATCGAAAGACATTTGGTCGATAGGAACCAATTTAAACAATTTTTTTTTACTAATTATATTGAAAATAGCATTAAGGGTCAGATATACACTACCGGCCAAAAGTTTGGAATCACTGAGCATTGCAATTTACACAAAAATTTCCTGAAAAAAGTCAGCGACTTTAAGAATTTTTTATCGTTCGAATCAACTGATATGAGATAAATTGATAAATGTAGAATTGAGATAAACTTCAAATCTATTAAAAATTAGCAGCAGATTTAATATTGATGAAAAGTGGCAGGTGATTCCAAACTTTTGGCCGATAGTGTATTTATTTAAACTGGCAATTTAAAAATTACTTCATTCATACCTGTGAATAAAACTGATGTCGAGTCGCACTCGACAAAGGAGTCCAAATAAAAATAAAGTACGTGAAATTAGCAGCGTAACGATTTTTATTAAACGAAAGTCGCCTCACATTTAGAAAAAAAAAGAAAAATTAGAAGTCTATTATTCGACCAAATCATAAATTCTTCGAGAATAAACTAACTCTTGTATAGTACGCCGAAAAACGAAACTGGTGGTAATATAAAATAGAACGCAGACCGTAAGCCATATACTACGTGAACTCCACCATTTATAAATTCTCTTTGTGGAGCTGCAACCGTAGAATCCATGGTAACCTATAAATTCCTTAATAGGCCAAATGCCCCACGAAAAACCACAGAAATGTAATAATAGGTAACAGGAGATAAGTAGAGATAAAAAGAAGAGAAATATGATACGCTGATTACCTTGGACCAGAAATTTGCTAAATGAAAACCTTTTTCATTCTGAAGAAAAGTAAATTCAGAGTACCTAATTTTTAAATAAAAATACACGGTGTACTTTAGACGAAAAATTTGCTAAATAGAAATCTGTCGTTCTGAAGAAAAGTAAATTCAGAGTAACTAATTTTTAAATAAAAATACACGGTGTACTTTAGACGAAAAATTTGCTAAATAGAAATCTGTCGTTCTGAAGAAAAGTAAATTCAGAGTAACTAATTTTTAAATAAAAATACACGGTGTACTTTAGACGAAAAATTTGCTAAATAGAAATCTGTCGTTCTGAAGAAAAGTAAATTCAGAGTAACTAATTTTTAAATAAAAATACACGGTGTACTTTAGACGAAAAATTTGCTAAATAGAAATCTGTCGTTCTGAAGAAAAGTAAATTCAGAGTAACTAATTTTTAAATAAAAATACACGGTGTACTTTAGACGAAAAATTTGCTAAATAGAAATCTGTCGTTCTGAAGAAAAGTAAATTCAGAGTAACTAATTTTTAAATAAAAATACACGGTGTACTTTAGACGAAAAATTTGCTAAATAGAAATCTGTCGTTCTGAAGAAAAGTAAATTCAGAGTAACTAATTTTTAAATAAAAATACACGGTGTACTTTAGACGAAAAATTTGCTAAATAGAAATCTGTCGTTCTGAAGAAAAGTAAATTCAGAGTAACGTTCCTCTTCTTTTTCAGAAATTATTTTTATTCTCTACTTTGCTATTCTTAAGCATAATAACACACAGTCATTCATTCATACTGCTTTAAGTGACATTTTACTTTTTAATATTTCTATGCTCGTTAATTGTAAAAAATGAATTTGCAAAATGTCTTGAAATTGAAATTAAAATTAACACCCGAGACATGAATAATTTTTCACACACTGTACTTTTTACCATGGATGACAGCCTGGTTTAAAACATGTTACGGACAACCTTCGCAAAATGTTTTAACCAATTGTAGAAGATTTTTCACTTCAAAGAAAACCAATAACATCTTTCCTGGGATTGTCACGAAGAGTTAATATGATTTTGAAAGAACAGAAACGTTATGACATTCCTGTCAGAACACACTGCAATTCTCGAGAACTTGCAATTTCGAGTGGTTGTGCAATTTTATTACGTTAAATGTTACACAGTGCTCACAGATAGGTTATTGTTAATTGAAGAAGTAACGGTAGTTAATTAATATATAATTTGTATAATGAAATAGTGTTTCTCTCCTGTATAGAGGACAACAATCTAGTTCCTGCAAAAACTGTAACAATTTATCGTAAGAAAATTGATGCTCTTTCGTCTGATTACTGTAAAACTATTTCTAGTAACAATTTAAAAAATTAACATCGATTTGCAATGTGAACGATAATTTTCAACAGAATATTTTCCTCAACCAATTTCCATCGATCGAAAGGTGCAGATTCACCCTTCAAATCTGTCCATTACACTTTTTTAACCGGCTATATTGTATCTGGAAAACGAAGTTTGAAGGGGGGGAAGCTCGTAAAAAACTTTTTGATTTATTTCGTCATAGAAAATTCGCTCGTTATCACGTGTTATGCTTCACATGTACCTTCACTCTGCCACGTCACAGGCTAAGTAGCAATACTCTCGTGGAACACGTGCTAATACATTCACAGCATACACAAAGAAACTTGTAATCTTAGCAACGTATTATAGTTGGCGGAGCAATAACACTATCGTTGATCGACTTCGAAAAGCTAACGTGACGAGATGAAAAATCGTGTTCGAGACGAAAGTAAGAGGATATAGTACGAGCCACGACATAGCGTGATCGTAAATTAAATCCTATAGCATTGCAGGATCGATCGACGTCGCCGCACGGAGCCCTGCTACGGTCTTCGGGTCTTTTCTGACCCATCGCGTTCTTATTTCTTCAACAACTTCTGCTGTTGTCAAAAATATCTAACGAAATTGCTATCAATATGTTTGTTTCTCTTGACATTATACTAAAAGTTTTTTGTCTGGATTCGTACGGCGTGGTTGGTGAGGAAAATTGTCACACATTAGGTCTTAGGTTTTTTTTTGACCCATCGCGTTCTTATTTCTTCAAAAACTTCTGTCGGTATCAAAAACCAACGAAATCGTTGTCAATATGTTCGTTTCTGTTCTCTTGACGTTATACTAAAAGATTGCTGTCTGGGTTTTCATATGGCGTGGTTGGTGACAAAAATTGTTACACGTTAGGTCTTTGGGTCTTTTCTGACCCAACGTAAAGGAGACATTGTTATAAGACAAAGATCAATCGTGATCAAATCGTGCAAAACAGTAGACGATGGTAAAGATGAAAGCAAAGGTAATAATTCTTATATAAATGCTAAAAAAAAAAGGAGTTAGCATAGGGTGGAATCGGAATTCTTGTACGACGTACAAAATTTTTCTATCGCTTTACAAATGCAATGCGAGACTTTCTGGGGTAGTACAAGAATTTCTTTCCATCTCATCAACAAAGTCTTTCACAACGAAAGCACAGTCTATCGAAGAAAGCAGCGAAAGAAATGCTGGGAAATATTACAAAGACGAAACCTGTTGCGTCGACATCATCAGTTGCACATGGTTTGGGCCCTATAAAAAGGGGTAGGCGCCAATTTTTGCGATAAAACTGACAATAAATGCACATTAAAGTGTCGAAAATGTTCAAAATTTAGACGTAAAACGCATCGCCACCAAATGTGTAAAACTTGTTACAAATGAATAATTTGAACACGATATATAATTTTTCTACAATAAAAGATTCAAGAACATAGTTCTACGTACATTCTCCGCCCTCTCGTTACAGTATTAAATTAAAAACACGAATTTCACATATTCGGGTCGCTTTCGACCCAAAGACCAGAAGACCTGATGAATCGAGGACCGTAGAATTCCGTTTTAATTCCGTATTCCATTTACAAGTGAAAAATATGCGAATATAAATTACTATCCGAAATATTTCAAATTTTTTCCTGCACCTGAATAGCCACGAATCTTTCACGAAACTCACTGAAAAGGCAAAGCTAAAACTAACAGATATCAAACATTTCTTCCTAGGACCCTGGCCAAGGTTTCAGATCCTTACTGCTCATATTTCTGTCAATTCGCTAGATTTTGCAACCTCGCTACACCGTGACCCACACTGTACACGATTAATTTCCAGCTAGCTGCGCAGGTTGACTCATTTTTGCATAATACAGCCTAATAAGGGCTAATGAATGAAATAGTCTAACCCTCGATGTTGCGCAAATTGGATTTACACCACTTGCTATTCCTCCACTTTCACCTCCTGCTCTACCAGCCCTTGTCGTAGTTGTAATCTCACCGATCCCCCCTCGCTCTCCCTCTTTCCCCGTTTTTCCTCCCACTCGTTCCATCTCCCGCATATTTGCATACTTTATAATCTACGCTACTACGACTCGCAGGGCGAATTCTACGAATTCCACACTCCACGACGAATTCTATCTCAAAGAGTGCTACGATTTATGAGCAAACGAGCCTGACTCTTTCGCTTTTTCCCTTCCTAGTCTTCCTTTTTTAATTATTCCCCCCAATCCTCTGGCCTCGTTCAAGCTGCCTCATTGTTATGCGTATTTCCGGTTTACTTGCGGAGCAAACGGGGTTCTAGGAAAATCACTACCACTTAGGAGAAGAAATCCTCTTGCCAGCGAAGCGTGCACTGATAAATGCACACAGGCGTTGGAGTACGAAAAGTTCCAACGATCGCGGATGTTGAAAAGCTTCAAGGAAGATCGTTTATCTGTACAATCGAGAAGTGTGGATCGAATTAAACGGTTCAATTATTAAGATTAATTTGTACAAAGCGTTTTATTTGACCAACGATTCGACGAAATTTTGGTAGATTTCGCGCTAAACATCCGGAGGAAAGAGCCCAATTTATTCGATGAAAACAAAAGAAAGAAGTTTTAATATCCCGGTAGT
>NW_017100176.1:1114159-1135729 GCF_001263275.1 Habropoda laboriosa
GGGTATATAACCCGCAGTTTTCTGTTCCAGTACTTCGAGTAGCTTAACTGCCTCCATTCAATGTAAGTTGTACGAAAACAAAGGTCTCCAGTTCGAATTCCCCCTCAACTTTTCTTCCAAAATATTTTGACAGACAGCTGTATTTCTCAACGACCGATCGTTTCGTACCTCGCTGTCGCGAAAAATGTATTTAATCGAAATCATTTCCACACTTCATTATTCCAAATTTATAAAAATCATTAGTATTTGAATTTCAAAATTCTTCGAATGCTACTTTTACAGTGTCTTCACGTGGGAATAATTGATTTGTTAAAAAATTGTTTAGGTTTAATGAGGAAAAGTGTAGTAAGAAGTGGAGAACTTTTGCTTTCGATCATTTTTCCTAGCCCCTTAACATATGATTTCTTTTCTGACAATGCATCTAAGCGTCAGCCATTTTCTATTTTAGTACTGCATCAGGTAAGAAAAACTAATCTGTCACAAACTAACTACACTTCGTAATCATCAGTCTTACAAATTCAAACGAAAGTTAGGATTACAATGAATTTTTCTTACCAATATAACGATTTCTATCACATTTTCACCAGAATCTCTGCCACGAGTCTGACAGTTGTCATATGTTAAGGGGTTAAAACGTCACCAATCCAAAAGTCTTTCCCGAAAAGTCACCAATCTTCGTTTCGCGGTAATTTTCTCAATTTTAATTTCTGATTATTCACGTCAGATAATAATGTCCAAACAACTATATTACCAATTCTTTTACCATTCAATACGCGTGTACTACGGCAAAATTCCTTCTTCTCGGCTATTGTGCATAAAAATTTCTGATTGGACAAAATTTAATATTCGTTATCAACCAGCCAGTTTCAGTTGTTGAAAAAACGATATTTCGTTTGCACCAACCTCATAAAACACAGAGTTGCGAGAATGTAAAAGAAGAAGGTCGTTTGTTCTTTTTATAAATATTAATTGAAATTTCTCAATTCCTATTTTATTCGAAATTCGTTCGTTTCGATTAGTTCGGTTAGAAGTTCTTCGTTTAACACTTGAATTATTTGTCGCTAGAGTATTAATGTGGTAAACTAAATGAAAATACAGGCTTTGATGTCTGTGATCGGCATCTGTTGGATCTCAGCCGTAAAATAGTTCGATACGGGATGTGCATAATTACTACCAGACATCCTTTTTAGTCTCACACATGTTGGCATATAAATACGAAGGTCTAGGGTTCAATTCGACCATTTTTCAGGATAGCTTCTGTCAAAACGACAAATCTCCTACTTTTTATTATTGTAAAAAGGAACGAAAGCTTTTCTTGTTAAATAACATTGTTAGAAATTATTCTAGAATGAAGTTCAGTGTCTAGATATTATTCCAACTCAATTATATTGAATACCGAATGCTTTGACATATTTATAATAAATAGAATTTTTGACGAAGCCAACTATTTTAAATCGAAATGAATGAAAATGCTTGATGAAACCATTTGATGGTGAGAATGAAATTCATACCATTAGATAATAAATATATTTTTAATTTAGATGAATTACTAAAAGTTAATCAATATTAGAACACTGAGAAAATGGGAAAATTGAGACATTTACAGTTTGTTAAGCTTATAAAATATATATTCAGATTAAATGTTAAATTCACTAAATAGTCTGCATGTAACAAATCAGCGAATTGATAAAACGGAGGCAATAAAAATTGCCGAAAACAAATACGTGTATTGTGTACAGTGAATTGAAATGTATAGGTATTTATTTAGGACCGTTCGGTGGAAAACTGTTTAAACGAGAAAATAATGCATAGCTAAAGCGAAAATAAGTTATAACTTCCGAATTCACCCTGCATAATGAAATATTTTATTCAAATGTGAACGAATTTTCCATTGAAACAGTTTTATAAATAAAAACATTTCCAAAAGCAGCAATGTTATAATATTAAATTCACGTATTTAAAAAAATGCCGGAATAAAGGTACTTTAAAAAATATAGATTCCTTCCAGTGACTAGTTTGCAATGTAAAAATTCAGAGAAACATTATTGCACAGTAAAGGCGCATTATTTTAAACAATATCCTTTTAATTGTTCGCAAATAAATTAGTACATTCAATTACACATAAAAATAGCATAATCTATAAACCTACATAATTTCTCAAAATTCATTTAACTTACAAAGAAGGGTTCCCAAGGGAAAAAGTTAAAAGTAGTGGACATAAGTTTTGAAAAAAATGTTTTTCGAAAATTCTTTCCCACCGCAATGTAACACACAAGAAACAACACAACTTTGAATTTGACTTTTTTCCCATATCGTCTGCCATTTCGTAAATATTCACGATAATACGAAAACTCGAAAATTTTTCGAGAGAGTGTTTTCTCCACTAAGACCGTTTCATTGCAGAAACGAAAAATTTGGTAATTAACCAAAGCGCCACTTCAACTATATTTCTGCAAAGAATCAAATTTTTTCGAATTTTCCTGTTACCGAACTTCCCTTGTTAGTCAAACTTTCTTGCCACAACTTATGTCTCCCGTATTCCCAATGTTGACACAATATCAATTTGCTTGTCCAAATAAAATTAACGACGAAAAGATAAAACGCAAACATCTTACGTTCGTTTCACTACTTCGAACATCCACAAATCTTTCATCAAACTAATTGTCATAAGAACCCTCGTGACTCCCCTAGTTCCTGATGTTTGCCCCTTCTCTGCCGGCTCTACCACAACTTCGGATCCATTTGTAAGCAGGTGATAAAAGAGCAGACTCCGTGCTTGTAGGGCAAACATCAACCGTTAAGCGACGTAAACTTAGCTGTGAGGTTAGAGAAAATAGATCTGACGAAAAATTTCTACTATCAGTAACTCGATAATTCATTGACCAATATCTAAATGTTAATGCGATGCAACTTGAACTGTGTATTTGAAATTTACGCACTTTTTTGATTCTTGTTCTATTAGAAGTTGACTGACACTCGTTCATCTTTAACTAGTTACACACATATTTGGCAATAACATGTAAATTATTTATACATTGGTTTCTCGTTGTTAATCTATGAAAGTGTAAACAATTCTGTTTATTATTCCCTTAAAATTTTTATAGCATCGACAAATTAAAAACAGAAATAAACGGTTAATAAATGGAAGAATAAATAGTTCATTGCGGTACGATAATTTGAAAAAGCCAAATACTTGAAAAATGTTCATATTTCACATTCGATGTACATTTTCATATTGTTCTGTTTAATATCATTTTGCTTATATCCTGCTTGTCTATATGTAGAATAATTAACTTTCTAACATACGTGTATTGGCAATATTAATAATTCATAATTCTATGCTTGACAAAATTAAATCACCTGACAGTAAAGCTTGAAAAAATTCAATCACCTAAGTACTTGCATACCTATACCTTTAACATACGAGAAACTGAAATCTAACAGTAAAAATAAAGTTCTTCCTGTATATAATATCAAACCTTTTTGCAAAATACAGTGTCATAATTCTGAAACGACCTCAAGATTTTCAGTTCCCAGGAAATTAAATGTTTACGTGACTAAAGCCCTCCATGTACGTATATACAGTGCAACCTCTAACAAAGCAAGGTTAGGGCGCAGACTGTCCGCGCAGTTAGGAACTACCCCCACCACCACGACAATGTCCTTCCAATGTATTGGCCATATACTTATATAACTATAAAACCACTTGAATATTTCAAATTCCCACATATTGCGGTTAAAATAATAAAAAACGAAGTATGTCATTAATAATGGCCTATTGAGAAATGAATAGAATATGTACAAATATGTCAGGGGGAAAAAACAGTAAGAAACTAATTTGTTGTTGCGTCATAACTATAGAACCATAACCACAATACAAAAATACACGTAGGATACAATAAAACGAAATAATACTCATAATTAATTTAATTAGTAATGCGTAGGCCCTCCTCTATTTTCAATTAACCCAATTACATTATTCACGCGTATACATACCGTGAAATTGTAGCTATGTAGTTCGCAGGGACACGCTGGTCGCTTGATTTTTCGCGCAAGTTCGACTGTTCGTTGTGTACTTGAATTCGGTGCCGCTGCTTCTTGCAGTGGCAATTTACGAGAAATTAGTTCACACGAACGAATACACTATGTAAATTTATTCGAAATTCACGCACAATCGAAACCGCTTTGCTTTATTCGAGGGAGCACTGAATTTTCTGCAAGATTATGATCGCGCGGTACAAACGTCATTCGTCGACGCACTCTTTCGGCAGGCCCGGTAAGTACTAACTGCGTACGTGACAATCTGCCCGATTTCTGCTCCCTGTTACACACAGCAGTTCTAGGAAAAATCCTAGATGTGTGAGTGACTCTGAAGTATGTAACATGGGCCTAGTCAACCTCACGTACCACAACATTGCGCGAGGCTCGCGATGTTTTTTGCTAGTGAAACAAGAAACTCGAGCAAAACATAAGAAATTCGAGCCAGAGTCGTTGTCTGTATTATATCGAACTAAACACGAAGCTACGTGCCATTTCGAAAGTAATTTCTCGAAAGATGTATTTCTCGCGAGTGGACACTGCGCCTGAAATTGACTGTCCGAGAGCGTAGCTCAACTGCCTGAGAGTAAACGTGTCGAGACTTGCTCTCGAATGGATACGTAATCATACTACTGTCGAACAGTTGCTTTGCAAACACGAAGTAGTTTCGTATTCTTGAGAGAACTTTCGTGCGAGTAAAAAACGTCAGCTGCGAGTCTGTTCGCGCACAGAAAAGAGTTAGCGGGAAAAGAATTTTCTGATTTTATATTACTTTTATTGGCAAAACCGAGAACAAACACCACGCACGTGATCTTAATGCAATACACTACGCCATACTTTTTTTCGCTCGACGCATGCGCGATCGCCGCTCCACGCATGCGCGTCGCCGCTCCCAACGCCGCTCGGCGGACGCACGCCGATCACGGTAAAAAGACGCGCCCCTTTTAAATTCAAACCGTAAGACTGTCCTTTTGAGAGTAAAACTATCGCGAGTTGCTCGTCTGAGAGTGACTGTCTGAGAGCATCGCTCAACTCTCTAAGAGTTACAACTCGAATAAACAGTTGTTTTACACACACGAAGCAGTTTCGTATTCTTGAGAGAACCCTCGTGCGAGTAAAAAATGTCAGGAATGAAATTACCGATTTAATCACTCTTCACGAAGAAAAATCGGTGTCGTGGAATAGAAGAGATGTAGAATATCGTAACAGAGAACAAAAGGTATTGAAAGAAATTGTCCAGAATAAATTGAGCGTAAAATACATAATTTACGGAATCTGCTCTCACCTCGCCCTTATTTCAAAACAAACTGCAGAATAGACGAACAAACGGGCACAAACAAAAATTGCATTATTCACGCATATATGTATTGTATTATTTATACATATGTCAGTGTAGCTTCTTCTAGTTAGCAGGGATACACCGGTCGTTTGATATTCCTCCCAAGTTCAGCAATTCGTTTTGTATTTGAATTCGACGATGAATTTCACACGAACATATTGACATGCACTCTTTCTCACCTTTGACAAATTCTTCATTTTCATTTCATTGCTTGGAATATTTTCAAATACGTAGATTTACCATCGTAACATAATACCTGAAGCAAATAAATTTTATCTAACGTAATTAACTAAATTTCCAAACGAAAATATTCGTATCGCACTCTCAAAAAAATTTCATTTCTTCAACTTGTGACAATTTTTTCAAGGAAGTGCGAAGAACAATTTCTAACAATAATATCGCACAAGTTCTATTTTACGTAGAACACAGAAACACACACCTTAGGTAACTCCTAAAACTTCTCAGAACAGTAGCTACGCTATCAAATCTCCTAACCTCGATTATTATGATCACAGGCGAGACTGAGTAAACGATGTCGCCCAGTAAGACGATCCCGTTTCGAAATCACACTCGCTCCCACAGTGGTAAGTACTCCTGTAGACATTAGGTTTCGCGCTTCGGGATTTTGCCGGAGCAAGAAGGGCGTGGCTTCTAATTGAAAGGGGATTAATTAACGCGCGTAGATAGCAAGAAAACCTCCGGGTGTTCGAACGTCACGAATGCTTTTCTCCTCCCAGAGGGATTTTCTGCCAAATTATGCACAGGGTTTCTCATCCTGTGCTCGTATTTCCTGAAAAAGAGCGTGGGAACATGACTCCCTATTGTAGCCAGGCTACCGGAGAAGGAGAGAAAAGAGGGAAACAGAGCATGCAGAAGAAAGAAGAAGATGGATGGAATTTTGATAGCGTCAGTACAGAAGAGAATGCTTTACCGCAACAACCACCATATTTTTCTCGTAGTTATACCTTGGCAAAGGAAAAAGAATCGACCATACTGTTGTTGAGCTCAGCTCACGGGCCTCGGAACGGTTTTGAAACTGTGCATAAAACATTCGTTTGAGGAAAATGCTTCCCTTAAATTCCGGATGTCTCCCCTCTCTTCAATAATTCCCTATCAAATGATGTATCTCTCGCAGTTTCTCATCTTCTTGCCCCTCCTTTTCACGTCGCCCGATGACAAAATAATGAAGACGCATGTTGAAAAAGTTTTCCTTATCGTGGAATTAACCTCATCGGGACAATGCGTCTTTTACATGTAAAGCGTGAATTAGACTTTTTACATTTTATTTTATTTTTAGCCGTGTCGAGCTAACTGGGAAACTTTGAGAAATTCTTTCTCTTCTGAGCTTCTACTTGGATGGGAAATGAATGAGTTCGAAATTTTTCTATTTGTTTAATAAGAGTATAATTAAAAATGAATTTTAAGGTGAACACCAAAAGGAGGTAGGGGAACAAAAGAAATTGTTTCGTAAATGTGAAATAAGAAATCGACTAATTTTGCTTAATTAAATAGAAGACAATTAGACAATTCACGTAAACGTTGACGCTAATTCTGTGAGTTAGAAATGTAATTGCACTTCTATTTGCGACGTTTCATATTTCAGGCGACACTAACTTAATCCTCCTTAATCAAAATTAATAAACATCAGTAGGAAATTTATTAACAGACCTCTCGGTATAGACACTTCCGTTCCTAAGTATTACGACACTTATTGAACATGTAGCGAACCTAAAAAGTCGTTACAAAATTATTTAGATCCTAAGAAAATTATTCAATTTGGCATTTCACAGTACATACGATTAAATTTCTAAATATCTATTTTATAAAAATGTCGCACTAAACGTTTACGCGAAATTGAGTTTGAAAATGAGCTTGTTGCGAGTTGCTGTATAATATGAAAGGAATTTAAGAAAATTCGTGGTACCGTCATTACGCGAAAATCATCGCAAATTTTAAAAAATAGTGAAACTTTGTCCTCTTCTATTTCTCTCACAGATTTACCACTCACGAGAAAATATATTTTATTAAATACACCAGAAGTGTATTTTCACTGACACGTCACTAATCTTCACTAATACTTCACTAATTTCTGCAAATCGATGTAACAGAAAATAATTGACAATTTCAATTTCGTTCGATTTTTCACTTACACCACCATTTTCAACCATTTGCGACCACGTGAAAAAGGAAGTTTTCAACCAAAATTTATCGATTATCGAAAATTTAGCGATAATAAAAATTTCAAAACAGTTTATTCTTATAACGATAACCATATTATCACCATATTATTTTTCTGGTCATATCGTAGGGGACATTAAGACGAATTCGAAAAACATATAACGTCACATTTTTGTAAACACATTACCACGTGTACAGTAGTGGAAATAAGAATATTTCACTTTACGTCACATTCTATTTTTAAACAGTGTAATCAGTACAGATTACTGAATGTAAACACAGAACGTTGGTTGGAAGCGATTATTAGTTTATCATTACGATTTCTTTGCTAGCCTTCGGTGAAGTTTAAAATTTCGAATATTTTGTACAGAGTGATCTTCAGCAGCCACGTATTTTTTTTCCAATTCTGAGAGAATAGATACGTTATTAATTTTTTTAAAGCAATCATTTCACCTCCCATTCTCGTACAGCATTGGAAGCTTAAAAAAGAAAGTATATGGAAACATATCTAGCAGACTGAATTCTCTCGCCTGAAATTCCCTCTGTCAGATCTACTCTCCGGCCGCAGATTTCTTTCCCTCCTGACATTCAACGACGCAAACATCGGCGAACGTGGTTGTTTCTAATGAGGAAACGCACGTGCGCCACGAAGGGGCTCACGAAACGTGCTTCGCCCGGAATTCACCAAAGTATCCCAATAAAAAGGTCAACCGGTTGGCAGGTTATATCACGAAAATATCACGCCAGACTTTTCTCCCTCAACCTGTGGACCACGGGAGTTTCAAACTTGTAGTTTGTGACGTTCGGACGATCGTGTTTTCTAGTGTTCTTACAACGAGTCATTATCCGTACCAATAAAACTCGGGGCTTAAAAAAGTTTTCGTTCAGGGAACATTTTTACAAGCATTCACGCCTATTACGGGTGTAGGAGAGCCGGTAACGCGATGAATTTCTACGAGAATACAGTTCATGAGGTAATATTCGCACACGGTAGAATGTAGATTGCTGCTTCTGACACGAATAATTTATATTCTCGCCCTATTCTAATACCAAAAAGCTGCTGGACTATACAGAGCGGATATCGTCCAGACCTACTAATGGCAATCTACTAATAATGAATAGTCTTTGCACCGTGTCCCAAAAGTTAGTCGATATTTTATTTTTAAATGACTTCCAAAAGAAACGGAAGAATTTCGGTCATTCAATAAGCCATTCAAGAGTATCCCAAAAGACGATATTTTACTTTTAAGTAACTCCCAAAAGAAACGAAAGAATTTGAATCGTTCAGTAAGCCATTCAAGAGTGTTCCAAAAATTAGTCGATATTTTATTTTTAAATAATTCGTATAAGAAACGAAAGAATGTCAATCACTTCATGTACCTGTATTAATTATTGAAGCTTGGGAGTTAAACGTGGAAAATATCATCCAAATTACCGCTTCTATTCGCGACACAAATTTCAGCACTTTGGAGTGCATTTTGCATGACATTTCTAAAGGTATCCGCGGTAATATTGTGCATTTTCTGACGAATATTCTCTTTAACTTGTCGAATTGTAGTTAGTTTACTAACGTTGACCTTACTCTTAGAGCCGTCAGATCTAGCGATCACTTTTGGAGCTCAAACGGGCTGGAAACATGTCTTTCAGAAGTTGCATCGTATCACACGTCGTACCATTGAAACCACATGTTTTCTAGACCCAACTGGTCCACTTCGGGTGATCAAAAATTTCGCAACACACGTCGTTAAAATATTGTGAAAAACAGTGCTTGAATGACTCAATTTCCTAGCACGATAACGAACAGAAGTCCTCGGCCCTTCTTATCACCACACGATGGTCCCTTTTATAGCGAACAATTTTCGTTGGGAAAATTTTTCTCTTACTTTCACGATTCCTGGTATTACAGAGGACAGAGAAGTGGAAGTGTAGAGATTTAAAAATTCGTTCCGTACTTTAATTGGCTGCCATTTTGGTACGAGGAGTGAATTACGACTGTTACAACGACACTTCATTTTTCGAACGAAAAACGAGAGTGAACGACAGAAGAAGTCGAACACTGGAACGCAAATTTCTTTTCTCTACGTTGTTCCTTAGTATCGGGCAATACGAAATGAGATAGATACTATGTGAAATATTCCAACTCTCTTAACTTCCATGTGGGGAATTGAGGCATTTTTTCCGACGCATGTTCGGAATGCTTATTAGCGATAAAACAGAGTATGCGCGTAACGAGAGGAACTTTTTAATTAGTACGGAACTAGTGTTTATTTAGAAAATATTTTTCCTATTTTACGTGGCAATTCGTGAAACAAGTTTCGAACAACTTTGCAAAATCGAGGGAATATTATACTTCCGATAGTATGCAAGAAATACGCAAATAGTTAGGCCAGATAAATTGTAGCTTATATTATCGTTACTATTCATATCATAACATGCAGAAATATTATGTTTTCCTCTCACTTTTGTAATAGAAAATACAAATAAAACTTCGCTTCAAAATCTTCAGCAGAAGTGAAAATAACAGTAAAATCAGCGAATCAAATTTTCAAGAGTAATAAATTTCGTTTAATTTCCTTAAATCGTAACGAGTATCATAACAGACGAGTAATAGTGTAGAATACAGCATTACAATCTATATTGCACCATTCCGGTATTGCATTCCTGACAAAGAAGCACGCTGCAAGCTTAATTTGTGAAAGTATCTAATTATAATGTAACACCATAATAACAATAATTCACAAACAAATAGAACAATGTTCGGTAATAAGCTCGACATAAGTAAAACCCAATTCGAACATGATTCTATTCAAATTATACACAACCGACTAATTATAAAAATTATATTCTCCATAAATTTTTCTGCAAAGAACCTACTTACCAAATGTTCATTATCATTTACTTTCTTCAAATTCGTCTCGTGTTTTCATCTCCTGTCTCCCAAAATGAAAATCAAACGTCAACTAACCGGAAGTTTTACTGCATGAAATGTTATTAACGAATGGTGTCATTTAAATCAGCATATATGAGAAATAATGTGTAACAGCATTCCCCGATAAATTGTCGTTCGTATTTATTTTCATCTAAGAAATAAAAAAAAACAGGAGTTTTCCTCATGAAACAGCACACTTCGTGAATTAACCGGAAACTTTATTGCACGAAATATGATCAACGAATAATATTTCAATCAGCATACACGAGAAATAACGTGCGAAGATATTCCCCCGATAAATTATCGTTCACGTCTATTTTCATCAAAAAGGGGGAAAAAGAACAGTTTCTCTAACGGTGGAACACACTTCGTGAATCTAAAGATCACAAGAAAGGGCGATCATAGAAGTTTCCAGCTAAAGCCCTTACCCAATTTCCTGTTGAAGAGTCTAATGATAATAATCTCTTACTGCGAGCTAGGAATGTCGTATCGTATCAGCGTGCGCGCTCGTACACGTCAAATCGTTTATTATCGCATTTGCGCCAGTTGGACATTTGTGTATATTATTAAACCATCTTCACCCTCGACGCACGGCGTCTCTTTACGTTCGCGGACGTTTCTAAAATTACGCGCCAATCTCTCCCCCTTACTTCGTTCTCGAAGTCTTCTCTTTACGACCCTCTCGCGTCCACTCGCCGCGTGTTCGCACGCGCGTTTTCATTCGAAACAGCCGTGAAACACTCCTAATATCGTGGTATGCGGATTCTAAAAGTGTACATCAAAAGCAACATTGTTGTGCATATTATTCCACGATAAATCATTTCATTACTGTCAACGTCTCGTTGCGATACGTATTTGTACTCTACTATCAATATAATCAGTACACGTAAATTTTGTACGTTTTAAAAATTAGAAAAATAAGCTGTAGGTTACATTTACATCCTGTGAAAAAATTGAGAGTTTTCGTTGAATAGTTTGTTACGGAAAAAATTCCTAAACTATAGATACCTATTTTACCTACAGAAAAGGGGTTGTTGTATAATACGAAAGGGTTAGAAATTGTGACATTTGTCGCATAGGTTTGCACGATAAACAGATTTACAACTAAAGAAACAGATGATCGTTGAAAATTGAACGATAGTACGCGAGCTATAGTAACCCAAGTGCAGAAGACGCGAGCAAAACCTGCTCGAAAAATCAAGTTGTAAGTTTGATTTTTAACGTAATTCTCTTTAAAATACCTATTACAGCAGTTATATACTCAGTCCAGCCGCTATTACTGGGAACAGGTACTCGACAGTTAGCTATACTTCTCAGTACAGACGACGATTCCTTTTTAATCGTTTCTACATCGTTATAATGAAACTCCATACAATTTCTTTAATCTCATGAAAGAAAGAGAATTTATATGAGACTACAGAGGAATGAGATTCTTCTATCAATTCCTTTAGTTTTTACTTTTCATTTACCTACCTGTACTGAACAAACGTTTAACTGAACTACATTTTCCATTATACGTTCACCGATCTCTGCATCACTAGTAATAAACAGAAAAATGTTCGCTGCCTACAGTTTTTTCTGCACTTCGTAATACAGAAAACTGAAAATACCGTTAATTCGTTTTCACGAAAGATGTAATATTATTACCTACAGCAATGTTACAAACATGAAACTTACAATTCAATAAGCGGCTATTTCAAGCAAATACACGCTCAACATGAGCGACAAAGGTAATACTGTTAAAATTTTATAACAGAGATATTATTAAAATCGTTTTAAAATAAGGACAACTTTTTCGTTGCTATATTTTAACGATTTGTTATACATAGTTTATCATAGCTAGAGAAGATAATCTGGCAGCCAACCCTGTATAGTAGGTAAGAATTATAATTCATCAACTCTTTCCAGACAATGCGAAATACGTACCTACGTAACAATTATACTTAATTTTACTTAACGCAACCGAAAGAAACGACACCGGCGTAACAGACCTCGCTGATTTACGAGAGAACTGTCTCTTTCCGAAAACTTTCCATTTGTTACTACGTTTACCAAACAATTACGTCTAGATGTAGCGAGCACGTTCTAAGTAGAACGTCGTAATTCACCGGTAGAATACCTCGCCCATCTAATTGCTCCACCAACAGTCCTGAAGCACCCTAAGTTCGTATAAAGATTCGACGCTGAACGCCAAGTGTCTCGATGGGGGGAAGCTTCGACAGATCCACGAAGTTCAGTTGTTATAGTACAGATCCTGATACAGCGAGGTCGTAAAATCGGCCAGGAGTCGAAGTAAACATGTTTGGGGCGTCGAGACGATCGAATTGACAGAAATATGATTAGTTAAAGGGCTGGGACCTTGGTCAGGGTCCTGCGAAGAAATGTTTCGAACCTGATATATAGATTCGCGTGTATATGGTATTAGAAAAACACGAACAATTCCACCTTTTGCCACGTGATCGCTCGTACCGACTGCAATGCTAGGTCACCGATGCAAAAGTAAGGGAAGTATAGCTTTTGCATGTGTAATTATTTTAATACTAATGTTTAAACACACAAAAAGTACAAATTGAGGAATTGTGTGACTGACTAGAAGTAAAGTAGTGAGAAATTTTGAAAATTTTCAAGAGAAAACAAGACACGCAGAAGAAGAAATAAGAAGAAAGAATAGGAAAATAAGGAAGAAGAAAGTCAACGTTGAAAATGACGAAGATGAATATTACTGTATTTATTGTAAAAAATAAGTACGAGAACCCTCCAACTGAAGATTGGATTATGTGTTACGATAGTTGCAAAAGTGCAGCGATGGACAGAGCACATCTGCATAGAGGCTATTTATGCGATTTTTGTAAAAAATAAGTAGCGTTCCTGATTACCCCGCGACAGTTGGGAAATCCCGAACAACGACGGTTTGGTTTTGTTTTTAAATTTTGTGAAAGTTGATTATAAAAATATATAAACAGATAACGTGTGTTTGTATGTAAGCGACGAAAAAGTTATTACCTTTATAATACTTTGTTTTATTCCATTTTTTCCTTAGGTGTCCGTAATTCCTCTACTCTCTCCTACAGCTCAGCTGTTCAAGAGAGTTTAATCAAAATATTAATTGAAACACAAGGAAAAATTGGAAATATTCCAAATGGTAACGAACATTTGCAGATTTTCCACTTGCAAATGAAATTATTATTCCACAGAAAAGCATAACAAAATGAAGTGCAACGACATCAATTCCAGGATTTAATTAACGACCTCTAGCTATGTATCGCGAACTGTACCTACTGCACGGGCCTCCAAGATTCATTTCGTCACAAGGTTCTGCTAGGTGTTTCTTTTTCATTTTCGATATTCTTCTCCTATTGCCGTACGACTGCTCTCTATACATTCCCTCCACGTCTACGCCGTTTGCCACGACGGACGTTCTAACGAAGGGAATAACGATGAAAATTGACAAAAAGCTACGTCGACGGAGAGCGTTGCGTGAATGTACATAACGTACGATAGAGTTCCTTTTCGCGATATTCGTGTGGCCGTGGTTGTTGCAGTGGTCGCTATGCAGACCGCAGAGACGCGTATTTACGCCGCAATGGAAATCCAAGAAAGCCGCGAGTTCATTCAAAGCTCGACTGTTTTTTCCTCTTTCGTTGCCCCGAAGAAGTCTGCGAACCGTGAGATGCATTCAGCGTATCCCGCGGGGACTTTCCCTAGCTAATGCGAGATGAAATTACAGCCCCCCGGGGTTCCGGTCGACAGTCACGCCGTCTACTCGAAAGACACTAGCGGTCCCTCCACCTCCGACAGCTTCTCTTTCAACCACTACCTTTGCTTTCTTCGTCCTCGTGGCCCTCTCTATCCTTTCGAATGCTCGTACACACGAGGAGGCATTCGTTTCAACTCGTTTGGTCGCTGCCTCGAACGCGAACGTTTACCCTTACAAAAAGCTGCCCTTAATCTTCAACGGAACCCAGTCTTTCCCTCCTTAGCGGAGTTTCAAAGAGGAGTTTTCTAGATATTGGAGGAGAATATTCTCCAGACTTTAACGAGATAACTTGTACTTTTACGATCAAAGATTGACAGAGCGCGATATCATCCGGGCGAACTGCTCGACCATCCTGGATCCCCCGCTGATACTACCATTCGCTACACCTTCACAGCTGTAATGTCATACTTTCTCAACTACACCAGTGTCCGGATATATTTGTCAACTGTTACTGTTAACGCTAGGTTTACGGGACGCGTCATTTTCACGCATTTTCAATTTCACTAGGAAAATTGCAGAAACCGTTTACATTTCACTCCTACCACTTATGCTTATTAGAAATTTTATACAAACAAATTGTTCATATTATCGTCCATTTATAAGTTAACAGTGTATAATCTGTTGTTTTTAAAGAAAATATGCGGTTTCATTCACGCGTCAATTTGACGTTAAAGGAGTTGAAGGGGGGCGAAACGTCTGTCAAGAAATTCAAAGGGCATTTGTTTTTGTTATCTCTGCTAGTATTGTTCTTACTAATCTCAATTATGACAAGAATTAAACCATTTCAGTCAGTTACGATTTAACTTAATTATTGAAACATTATTAGCTATTCCAATTGGTTCAGATAGCAATAACAGTACTTTAATTTCGTATTATGCGAGACCCAGAGTGCAAAAAGGTAGAATTTTTATATAACAGAAAATAGTATGCATTTTATTTTATTTTAAAACAATAAGAACGTAGAATTTTCTTCGTTATATGTACAGACTAATTTAAACTGAAGGTAAAGACAGGTAAAATTAAAATTTAAACACTCAGCATCGCTTAAAATTAAGTTCCATCGACATCGTCTTTCGAGTGCTGCTACAGTTTCTTCGTCGGCGAAATTTTCGATTTGAACGAACTACTGCATAAACAAACGAAAAATTGTTTAGCGAAGTGGTGTTCGAAGTTTCCCAGTGAGTGAAGCAGAGTCCCTTATTGTATGATTTTATATTCCGCGGTAAATGCAAAAAATGAATAGCATTCTAAAAGTTGGTAACTGTGAGAAAAGTGAACAGATTATTAATGCCGCGAAGAACGTGGACTTATTGCCTCTTTATGTCGCCTTATATTCAAGAGAATGAAAATAGTCTGGCAATTACTCGACGTCATTTACATTTATTTGCGTTAAAAATCCTTTCTCCGGTGTGGCAGCCGTGCAAAGTACAATCAAAGGTAATTGACGGTACGTTAATTATAAAAATAAATTAGTTCTAGACGGCGGGTTAACGATCTTCGGAGAAGCGTAATCGTTTTCGTACAGTGATGCGCGGACAATGCTTGTCGAATGAAAGTACGCAACGTGATGTGAACACAATCAACGTAATTTACCTGATTGTTTCTATTGGGTTGATGCATATGAAACGTTAGATAGAGCGTGTTTCTTCAAAAAATACCGCATTTAATCGGAATCGTTTCTACAGGATTCCATACACATTTCCCAACGATTAACTAGTTTCATTATTCCAAATTCGTAAAAATCGTTGGTCCCTGATGTCGAAAATTCTTTGAATGCTACTTTTACAGTGTCTTAATTTTGCAATAATTTATTTGTTCAAAAATTGTTCAGGTATTTGAAGAAATGATAGTCTGTTGGAAATTTGCACTGTACTGTTGGGGTATTTCGATGCACTTCCGCCTTAACCCTTTGACAGCCTAATAAAATTATGAATTACTTGAAAAAAAAATTAATATTTCACGTCATAGCTATGACAATAACATCTCGTCCCTTTAAACTTTCTTCCAAACTACCTCTTTTGAGTGAAACAGTTAAACATTTGTCTTACACGGGATAAACTGTCGAAGGGTTAATTTAATCCTTATTTTGATCATTCGCACACTTCCACCTTAATTTAATAAACCAAATCATAAAACGATGAATTTCCACACGTTAACCCTTTCGTGAACACTGGGACACACACGTCCCACCTGAGTACTCGAACAAAAATTCATCCCAACTTAGTATTCGTTACAGACGCGATGATCAGTAGATAAATAAGAAATTCTCAAACATAACAACTTCGTCACGAAAGGGTTAACCGCTAAAATCTATCACAGCGAAAGGGTTAATTGTCACCAACTTAGATAGCAACTTCAATACATAAATAATAGAGTAAATTGCTATTACAACTGTACCTAACGTAATGTTAAACAGTGTCGTACTTCATTGATGCAATAAGATCGTTTCGTTTAATTTCCAATTCACTCCGAAGTCGATTTTACCTACTTCAGTTCTAACTGTAAACTCTCGCATATCCTCACTTCTCACAACAAACGTATCCATCAAAACAATAGAAAGTTCCTTCAAACTATTTGGTGTATCATGGTTTTAGAACTAAGTCGTATGTTGGTTCCCATACAATACACGGAGCTTGATTATACAGGGTGGGCCGCATAAAGCAGTCCACCTAATTACCTTCTCTACACAGCTGTAGCGTTATGCGAAAATTTTTACACCTAATTTAAACGGTTTCAAAGGGTGAATAGGGTGGAAGAAAGTTTTCCGATGGACGAAATGGCGAAAAATGAAAGGAAGTTTCACAATTTTCGACTCTAACGTCATTTTAAGGTCACGTCATTGTGCTTGTTTAAATACACATCGAAAACAAAAGAAAAGAATTTCTCTTCCATCTTATTTACCCTTTGAATCGCATTCTTCCTTAAAATTTCAGTACAAAAATATTAACCGCAGATTCTACGTATTTGAAAATTTCAAATCTAACGTGAAACTTCCTTTCATCGTTTATCGTTCCTTTTACAGAAAAGTATGCGATGTTAAATATTAAATTAAAATCTTCCATCTTATTCAACCTTTGAAACCATTTAAATTACCTATACAAATTTTTTTTCGTACCACCATAACTGGAGAAAATAGTAAAGTGGGATATTTCACGTGGCCCACCCTGTACAGCAAATAATTTACCCTTCATTCGCCATCACAGTTTCATGGTAACGTTAACAATTATGCGAAAAAAGAGTTCGAATTTCTAACAATACGTTATGCAAAAATTCAATTACAAGTATCATACGTATGTTCAAGCTTGCAGTTCAATGTCTTTGAACTATCTGTGATAGGATATCACGTGTGTTTAAGTTCGTCACGTATTACGTATGTGTGTGCAAGTAGAGGGTGCCGTATCTTTGTATGCATGTCACGTATATTTCAGTAATCACAATGTTACCGTTCAAGTTTGCATGTACAAGTACAGAGTGACAGTAATCACGTATGTATCGGTAATCGTGGTAATCACCTCGATTCTCACTGTCCCGCTCCCTTTATACTAACTTCACGATGTGTTTCGTATTTCGAGTCACTTTCGAGAAATAAAACCATTCATTCAGACGCAAGTTTTGTCAGTTAGAAAAGTTAAGAGAAGCAATAGCAGAGAGAAACATCGAGAACTGTTAAATCGGAACGAAATGAGAGTTTGCCGCGATAATGCCAGACCGCACATGGCACAAAATGTGTAAAAAAAAATCCAAAATTCGATCGAGAAATTTTATTACATTACACCAACCATATTCTTCGAACACTGTCCCATCAGATCACTATTATTCGAATACTAATTTTTATAACAAAAAAAACAATTTGACAATATAGACAATATAGGAAATAACATTGAAAAATATTTCAATGATAAACCGAAGAAATTTTATAGCGACGGCATAATGGCTTTGCAAAAAGATGGAGAGAAGCTGTGAAACGAGAGGATGATCACATTCTTCCATAATATTTAAAGGTACGTGTGAAATGTCAAAAGGTGTGTCCTAATGAAATCAGCAAAAAAAGTGGAAAAACTGTGTTGTCCATTGGAAAAGTTTAGGAATTTCAAGGGTGCCTTGGAAACTGTCGTTCACGTCCTGTTATGTGCGTCAAGTAGAGGTAAAACTGTTCATCCAGCGTCCATGTGTTGGTCCAGGGGTGGAAAAACTGTGTTGTCCATTGGAAAAGTTTAGGAATTTCAAGGGTGCCTTGGAAACTGTCGTTCATGTCCTGTTATGTGCGTCAAGTAGAGGTAAAACTGTTCATCCAGCGTCCATGTGTTGGTCCAGGGTAATTTAAAAATCCATTAGATCCTGGTCGTCTATTGTTCGAAAGCGTGTGTTACGAAAAATAGCACGTTTCATTCGTCTTGCGAAAAACAGCACGTTTGTCTTTATTGTCGCGAAATATATCACGTTTCGTTTTTCGTCGCGAAAAGTAGCACATTTGAATGGCTGGCTACGAAAAATAACATGTTTCGCCTTTCGGTGTGAAAACCAACACGTTCCAGTGATTTTCCACAAAAAGTAGCGTATACCAGTTGTAGCGACGAAAAGAAGCACTCTTGAATGGTTGGTTGTGAAAAAAAAGCATGTTTAGCTTCATATCGCAGCAACCGACGAGATTTGATTCTTTTTGGACCATGAAAATCAGATATGATCCAATTTGATTTAACGAGAATTTTGTCCTGATCTGATCGTATTATACAGCATTGCCCGCTTAATTGACGCGGGCGACAGTTATCGAGGGATGAAGATATTCTGGGAAATGCCGGCTGTTGTCTATCTTCGGTTCGTTCGCTTCTTGAGCTTCCGAGACGAGAGTGTGAAACATTTTCATATTTTTTTCGTTTTTCAAAACATATCGGTTCTGTCATTTTTCGACTAAAATTAGTTCCTTCATGTCCTTTGATTCGTATAATTTTTCTTTGCAAAATCACCAAGCAATAATGATCTCTTCGAAATTTGGAGAAACACGGCAAAAAATGAAGACTCGATCTCAGAAGATATAGAATGTCTTTAATTTATAAATTCAATGTATTTGAAGAAATATATATTTTATTTTTATTATACAGAGAAATATTTTTTAATTATTTTTAATTAGTGTATAAATATGACGAACGTATGAAAGACGTGTAAATATAAGTATTTTACTATAAAATTGATGTTCGATTTTTCTCCCCTGTATACACGTTACGTCGCATGCAACGTGTCATTCTGCTCTTTCCGCTGAGAGCAAAGGCTCGATTATAACTAATCTTGATAGCAGGTTCATTCCTAATACGCGCGTCGAGGAGTTTGAAGCAGCGTCGGCAGTAAAGAGAGTTGCTACTGTACCCTACACGTTCGCTTCAGTTAAGTCACTCTGTAAAGTTTGCGAGAGGAGGAAAGCCAAGGTCCGTTAATGTGTCGTAAATCGTCCCTCTCGCTCCGGTGCACAAGTCAACCACGGAGATTACACTCGACCGAGGCAGTCAAAAGTGACTCTCTGCAGCTTAGTCAAGTATCCAGTCTTAACAATGTACAAGCTAAGCGTGGATTCTCCGTGCCTCGAGTATCCGTATCGTGGAAAGCTCGCACAGCCTCGTCTATGCTGCAATGAGACAGACCCAGTGGCAGTGACAGGGCACACGGTAGAAATCGTCGAAAAAGCGAGCCGAACCCCCCCTTCACTGGATCAAATGAGTTTGCACAGTGGCGACAATGGAGTTTCGTGAGTGTAATCAAGCCTGGATCGAGGCGCGGGAAAAGGGAATTGCCACACGGCTAAGGGATAACGTTCTTCTCCGCGATTTGAATTTCCGCCCAAAGGCAAACGAGCCAACACCCCGGCGTGAAGTTCTGGGGATCGTCCGTCGAACGTCGATAGAGACACGGTAAATGCAGACGCAATGGCTTCTTAATTACCGAGAAACTCGTTAGAGTTTGTCTAATAGACGAGAGGATATTTCGCTTTTGTGAGAGAGAGACCGGCCAGCTCGATATCGAGGCACAGACAAAGAGCACCGTAACGCGTACAGATCCTTCCAAAGAGAAATGAAATCGATTTGCATTTCCGAAGAACGCTGATTGTACGGAGACCAGATGCAACGGAGAAATTCCTTTGTCAATTTCTAACTTATTACTACACAGCAGCTGGAACTACTTGCACCAAGTCATCGAGCAATTTCACGTCGCGTATGTAACGATAATTAACTGCATGTTTCACTCGTGTGTTAATTTGGACGTCGCATCGTCTGAGATAAAAGGCGACGAACCGTCACAAATACACCAGAACGCACTTAGATGTAACGATGAGTTATTTTCGATGGTTTTACGAACGATTTTCACCAGAATCAGATCGTTAGAGAACTCCCTATATCCTCCGATGCGAACGAACGTACTTCCTTCGAAATTTCATCTCAGTGGCTGTATTTCACCAATGGAAATTTCCGTAGAAAACACGAGCAAAGCGTCGTCCCTTAGAGGACACTTTCAATGAATCAGTTGGAACGACAACGAAAGCTACAAAGCCACTGCCATTCAACATTGTTCCTTATAACTCCTTTGCACGCCCGGTTGAGGAGAAAAATATTTCTTTGCTTAGTCGAGCTCCGCGAGCCCGTGCATTCCTTTGTCTCCACTTCACGCTTCTGGCATAACGATGAAAAAAGGATTTCCGCGACAGCACAAGTAAACAGTGGCAACCCAGCGCGAGACATACTTTTCCGCTACTTTATTCTCGCGTTACTTGTCACTGCGCGTCTTTTTGGGCCACCAGCTGACCGAGTGTACGTAAGAAAAGAAGCATCGTGACTTGGCGATGTGCCGGACAACATGGCGAGAAAAAACCAGTAACGACAACGTGTACGCGAGAATGTTTGATACGGCACGAGAGGAGGCCGGTGATCTTGTCATTTTGTTACATTACACGCCATTACTCGCGTCCCACGCGTCAACACACACGCACGCACGCACGCACACACACACGCGTGCTCGTCATAAGTCACGTAGTTTGTTTTCCTTCTTGTTCCGAGATACAAGGGATTGTAGAAATGTGATCACATCTTACGACAGCTTACCTGATATCACGAGGAAAGCGAACGTTGCGCTTAGCCACAGGTGGCGAGTCATCTCGAATCCGCGAAAACGTTGAACTTTTTCTCGATCACTTGTCTTTCGTTCACAGAACAGCACACCACTCGCGGACTACGTTTTCCGTTAATTACGAAAACAGCATGAAAATCTTTGGCAATGCATCGACGTACGGGGCAAACTGATTTTCATCGGTCTCACGAAACAGTCATCGTACAGAAGTATGACGAC
>NW_017100176.1:1135745-1145424 GCF_001263275.1 Habropoda laboriosa
TCACCACACGTTGTCTCCGTACGAAACGTTACACTAACCGTGCGCAGTGTGCGGTACCGACTGATCGTGAGACTACGCTGGCAGACGGTGGCGGTGGCGGCGGTGGCGACAACGGCAGATTCGAATCGCTGTGAACCGCGAGACGCGGGGTCGTTTAATTTTTCCTTCACGTGGTCACGGCACGCGATTCTCTCTTCTCGAGACTGTACAACGCACGAACGCGAAGACGATCGATGCCGTATCGGTCGGTGAACGCTATCGATCACTATGAGTAGAGGAACGGCCACGAGGACCAGAAAAGATTTTAAGCACTGTTGACAGGGTAATTGCACGTATATCTGCACTGGATTGCGACAGACGAGACTGAGCGTCGCCGCGCGAAGCTATTCCGCCGCGAGCCGCGCATGCGCAGACCGCCCTTTAATCCCCACCACTTTGCTTCACCCGACCATCCAAAAGATCGTGCACACTCTTTTCCTCCATGCAGTTTCTCTCTCACGCCCACTCCTTGACTATCACCATTCGCCCCCGCTACACGCTCACGATCAACGGGCCACGCTGTGATCTTATTCCACACCTCCTTTCGGGGTGAGACGAACGGACAGAGAGGGAAAAAGAGAGTCCAAGCCCTCTGGATTCAATTTGCCGACCAAAACTTTTTGTTGAATAAGGTTTGTTACGTATCATCATTCAGTCGCATTAGGGCCATTGTCGAGCCTCAGCCTCTTCCACTTGCTCGACCTTATACACATATATATATTATATATATATGTACGTGTGCACGTATACCGAGCGTTTGAACGTCTCCACAGACGAGACCGTTGAATGGTACACGGTAAACCGCAAACATACTACGTATGCTCCCGATATCTCTGCCGCGCTGTACGCCTCTTGTCCGTCTCGCATCGCTCGACCTGTCCGCAGGCGCCAGGGTGTCGAACTGTGTAACAACATATGTTGATCTCTCGCTCGAAGGCACATCGACAACGCGATTCCGGTGTCTCGTGGAAGTTGGAGAGGAGGACGGTGTGGACACCGGCGACGACAGTTAGGAAATCTAAGTGCTCGATGAGTAACGGGTTCACGGCTCCCTGTATTCCCTCCGTTCAGCGATTACGTTTATGTGCGATTTATGGCTCATGAAATTTATGCTCGAATAAACTAACCGTGCATGATTCTCGCGACAAGCTTGGCGCCCCGTTTCAAACACTGATCCATAGGTTTTCGGATTTTTCCAAGTCGAGCGGATGAAAAGAAACCGGTACTCATGGTTGGATTCATTTTTTATCAGAAAATTAGCAGGGAACGAATGGACTTTATTTATAAATTTCAAAAATTTTATTTATTCGACTGAGTGGAGGTAAACGTGAAATAAATTAACGAGTAAAATCGTATTTGCGGTGAGGAAAATATGGAGTATCACGTTTTCAAAAATATACTATACTTAATTTATTAAAGATGTGGTAAATATAGATACATATGTGTGAAACGTAACGCAGATAAATCCTGTTTAATGGAATATTTTATGTAAATTGAGGTTGGATAGTTTCAGTTATTCGTCGAGAAAATTATTAATAAACAAAATCTGTTTAAAAAACATTTCGTGTAAACGTAACTCAATAATGTGTACTTCATGTGTACTTATATGCATATTTTTCATACCGTACACTTAAGTTAATTCACTTGTTTTTATGGGAACTTTATTTCATACTTTAACCATTCAGAAGACCAACGTTTCTTTAAGGAACACTTTGAAACGTGATAATAATGCAGCTTCTTTAAACGGATCACATTTACTTACATAGAACACCATTCAAAGTTAGCTACAAATTTTCTACACTTCCTTTTATCAATTTTTTCTGTTCAATTACAATTTTCCAATTAATGCTACTCTAAATAATTATTCAATGCGGTATTTTATTTTATAAATATGCAGTATATTTAAGAAATTTCCGATATATACCCCTCTGTTCACAATTATACGATTTAAATTACATTTCTTCGCCAAAGTTAGTGTCATAAATTAGTAAAAATATGCATATTTATTCGTTATACTTCGAGATTCTAGAATTACCAACTGTTTCTGAGGATTTTAATAATTTTCGAATGATTTCTGTGCGTCGAATAATTTTATATTATATTTGTAACGACAAAGAGACTTGCTTCACATTCGGTAAGTGTCTCAATACTTACAAACGAGAGTGTACAAATGAGAATCAACGAATTAATACTTGAGATCTATCAAAATAACTAATCTTACCTAATCAACTTCTTCTCCTTCTTGAACCAATATATTATTCTCCAGATTCGCGAATTTCTACCGAGCAATTTACCGCTTAAATACGCACGCATTCATTAGAAATATCGCAAAAATGTTAGCAGGCGCTGCCTTTACGAGGGCACATCCGCGATCCCAATTTATCTTTTCCTGGCCCGTTCTTTCGCTCAGCCTTTGTCGCCTTTCTTTCTTCCCCTTTTCCGCTTCTTCCTTTTTCGTGTCTCGTGAATCTTGACCCCGGAAGTGCCTAGAAGGAAAAGGGGGACGGGGAGTAAGCAAAAGGCAGCAAGACCTCGCTGAAATATTACGAAGACATCATTCGTTACCGCTGCGTCGTTTATCCGTATCGTCGTTCCACCTAGAACGTATAATACTGCTTTCCATCCTCATTCACAGTGATTCCAGTTGAATCAGTGTCTTACAAAACGTTGTCAGACTTCGGAACACGCGTTTCAGTGTTAGGTCATCCTGAAAGTTCCCGCGGTTTTAAACAGTTCACTTTGAAGAGAACATAACTCCACTGAAATTGAACATTATCATTCAAAATAAGTTCCATAATGTTTAATGCACTTTTGCCGACGTGTGGCAAGTGCATTAATTCTGTGTACGTAAAAATTTGAATATCTAAGACAAAGAAAGACTCGAGTGAGTTTTTCCGATCCAAACCTAATTTACACCAGAAGAAGATCGGAATTAATTCACTACAGTTTCCTAAGACCGTGTACCAACTGGATATTGAAGTCATCCCCCAAATTCCCCTGATTTATCTCCAACCGATTGTCACTTTTCCCGCTCACTTGACAATTTCCTCGCACAAAAACGATTTAGGAAACAGGAGAATATTAAAAACGCCTTCCGACAGTTCCTTTCTCTTGCGGAATGAATGCTCTTGTAATACCTCGACAAAAGTGTATCGAACGTTACAGAAATGTGCGAACATCTTAAAACCGCGGGAACTTTCGAAACAAACAAAACGAAAAGATGCAAACAGTCTTGCCTTCGTTGGAAAAGATGGCTCAGTGGCGTTAGCTTTATCGAGATAAAAAATGATCACTCGTTACTTATTTCTTCTTTCCACGTGTCGCTTTTTACGCGACAAGCGTGTTTGTTTTTGGTCCGGCGGCATGGAGAAGAATATACAAACACGCGCATACATACGTATAACTCTACGAGCCCTCTCAAAAACGTAACTTATGCGGCCGCGTACAAGGTTGAACGCGACCCATCGACGAATATCGAGAGTAAGGAATGGACCGGAGCAAAAAGGGGGAGGAAGATGTGTAAGAAGCCGTAGAGGATCGTCTCGCCAGAAATATTGAACGACGCTCCGTTACGCACTTCAGCAGCTGTCTAATTTCTCTCTTTCTACCCCTTTTTTCCTCTGCACACTTTCTTTCAGATTTGCCTTTCAGTCTACTCCGAGATGTATGACTGTACCTCGTTATGTGTACGTCCATATATTCATTATGCGTTCATCATAATTTAGCGGAGATTACAATTTGTCGTTGTACGTGATGAGCGTGGAAGAAGAAACGGGTTTAATATTAGGGACCGTTGAAGAAGCTGAAAATACGACGCTTGTTAAGATCAGTAAATTCTAACGATATTGCGGAAGAAGATACACTTGTCGAGGTCCAATTGAATTTCAGGCGACTTTAATAAGCAGGTGATTTCTTTGTTGCAATTTTTTTTTTATACAAGGTAGACCATGTAATTATTTTACTTAGCTATGGTGGTACGGGAAAATTTTTATACGTAGTTTAAATCGTTTCAAAGGGTTATAGTAATAGACCTAATTGTGTGATAATATGCGAAAGTAATGGCTTAGCGATGGGTTCATTTTATTATTGAATTTCTTGAATTATATCTTGATGTAGTATACAGATTATAATTCATCCAACATTGTGAATTTCTTTCTTCACTATGCGATAGAAGTGAGCCATAAAATAAAACATTATGATATTAGATTTGGTACTTGTAGGTACAAAACTCTAACTGTAATAACTTTCAATTATTTTGAAGTGTTTTAACCTTTCGTTTCATTCCATTTGTATTTTCTGTATGTATGCAAAAGGGAGCAATTGCTGTTTACAAACAGTTCATCAATGTGTACTTGCATTTACGATAAGCAGATATGGTTTCGTTTATCGTGTAAAGCTGAGCAATCGCAATGCTGAACGATTAGAAAACCATATTTTCAATGGAATTAAAGCAATCGTATTTGTATTTCACCTTATCGAATCCAAAAATGGTAATAAATATATTTATACAAAGATTTATTAGTAAACATATTCCTTAAAATATATTTATTATTGTTCTTATGCTTCACTTCTATAACACTGATTATTGTGAAAAAGAGGCAATGGTATGTAGAACGTACTCACTTATCGAATATTATTAAAAATTTCAATGCTCAAAATGCTTCTCCACTATTTCTCTCATACTTCACGTCGTGGAAATCATGTTACTACTAGGTCGAAATCGTTAAAAAACTCCTCATTTCCTTTCTTCGAGTTCTATTCTTTACTTCTGTCTCTGTATTCGTGATTTTCACCATTTTATAAAGGGAAAATTTCCCCGGTATCGGCACACGTTTGATGCGTAATTTCGACTTTTTTCACGAGTATTCAGTACCAATGGAACATTTTAAGGAAAATAACACACGTCTGTTTAGATATACAGGGTGTGGCAAGAAACTTGTCCGACTGAAATACTTCCGTTATTTGTAATAATATGGAAAAATCTTATATACTTTTAATATAGATTTTTGGAAAAGTAAAATTCGCATACTCTATTATTCACACGTATTTTTTTCTAATTTGCACTGTATTTTTAATAAAATCACTGCAAAATGCATCTTATCTTCTTTCGTTATAAGGCTGTGCTGAACACAATAAATACAACCAATCTTTACACTTTTGCTTTCAAATGACGCTTCGAAACGTCTACTCTCACATTTGATTTTCGTTCGTGAGGCTTTTTGCATAAGGCAAATGTTCCCATTAGCGTTCTCGTCCTCGTTAACGACCAGTTGTTTATTTCAATTAATTAAAAATACAAATAAAACGATACATTGATCAGAATCTTGAAACGTTAAAGTTAGAAATATTTTTTTGCTATTTCATAGATTAGTCCTTTATCGAAGCATTCATTAACAAGTATAATTCACCGTTTGCACTCGACATTATATTTACCATTACCATAAGGATGATATTTTCCAAGACAACAGGTCTATGGACCTCCGTGAATTGTTCACTACATGTTTAGAGATCTCAGCAGTGAAATAGTTTGAAAGAACCAACATCTAATAAAAATATTAGTTTTATAAAATTACATTAATTTTTGCTACTTCCTTATAGAAAAAAGGGCCTTCGAGTGCAAAGGGTTAACATATAAGTGTGACATTGCTCGTTAACATAAAAGAAAACATATTCAATAAAGTAGGTTATAAAATACACATTTCTGAGGTCATCAATTTTATAACAAAAATGTATAAATACAAATGACAATTTACTCAAATTAACGAGAAGGGTGCAATTAGCAGTAGAATAGAGGAAACACGTCAATTTTCATTTATATATGTAGTTACAGAAAGTCGTGGACGAAAACAGGTCTCTGTCAATAATCAGGCACTGTTTTAAATAATGTTGCCAGATACTTCAATGTAATTAAGCAATATTTTCAATATTAAATTTAGAAGACATGTACTAGTACTAATACCGAAAAACATCTTTATTGTAAACTTCACTTTTTGCAAGACATTAATACAAATACTTCACTTCTCCTATTATTACGTTAACGGAAAGAAATTAATAATCGACAAAACTACTTAGCGTCTCGTGTGTAATAACTGATACTGCTGAACGGTAATGGGGGATATAAGGTGGATGGTAGAAGGCACAGGTAGATCAATAAAGGGGACATCCACCGAACACAATTTCCACTAATAATTTTCTTCGAAACGTTCGTATTACCCTTGAAAACTGACTTATTTCGAAAATTAAAGGGACCAACAGTCTTTACACGTTAGCAAACAAACTACTATTTTTAAACGATCACATTCTTACATGCCCGGTAATGGGGTCGTTTACCTTAGTTACTCACGTTTTATAATACAAACGCTACATTGTTAATGAACAAGAAGACTTCTTGGCACACTCCATTTTTCTTCCTAACTTAACCCTAGAGCGGTCTTCGGGTCTTTTTTGACCCACCGCCTTTCTATATTTTTAGTTATCAAGTTTACTTTTCTTAATATTATTTTAAACGTTTATTGTCTAGGTTCATATGTCGCGTTGGAAACAAAAATTATTGCACACAAGGTCTTAGGTCCTTTTTCACCCAAAAGTCTTAAGTGTACAGTGAAAACGAAGACCGCTCTAGGGTTAACACTCTGTTGACTATGTGGGAGGAGTAAAATAAACTTAACCGGCAGAGAATTCCAACAGAAAATTTATAATTTATTTAAAATAAACGAAGTAAAAGAAAATGAAATTCATTTTCTTAATCTCCGTCCCACGAGATAAGATGTATGACAAGACATGTGACAGCGCCACTTCAGAAGCTCTCTGCTGTTTCTTACACGAGACATGTACTACTGAAAGATCTTAACCATACGTTTGTAAGAAGGATACGATAAAGATATGTTAATAGTTCGTGTACTTCGATAAGGATGAACAGCGAAGAAATGATCAAAATGATAATTTATTTTCACATGTAAATCTGTACACAATTTATCCCTATGATACCTGTTGCTTCTTCTTTCAACGTTATTTCATAAATGACATTAATATTAAAATCGAGTATTGATTGAATTGTTCATTAATATTATAATAAGCTTTACATCAGCAGTTCGCCATAAAATTCATTTTAAGCAAATAGAACGTATAGTCTGATTGAAAAGCTATTTTCCTGGGAATCACGGGAAGATCCCCCGGAGAATCCCCAAGAAAATAAATTCACTGCTTAAAAGGTTATTCAAGTAATTAAACTTTTAATCGACCAGTTTACAAAGAGAACAGCTCCAATGGAGATGAAATTTTTATTTTTGCCCTTTGGTTCAGTAGTAAAGCTGCTACTGCAACTTGAGCTTTGTCCTCTTAATTGTGTTCAGTTTTACCTGAGATTCACGGTGTCGTCGCTCTTGTCGCTATCAGCTCAGAGATATGTTAACATTATTGCCAAAAATTCGTAAATACATTAATAGAATAATTGTAATAATTGCAGTATCAAGTGTCGACAAATTGGTATTTTCATATTTTATTGCTAAATTAGAAACGTTTTGTATCAAATAGAAAGAAACAACGAGAATTATGAAATTTGCTGATATTGTAAATTCTGTTTTATAAACGTGTAAAAATCATCGATCAGGGAAACGTAAAATTGGTCCCTTGCGTAAAGTACAGATTTATTTGGCAATAATGTACTGCACATTTCAGTTACATTTTGTATGGCAAATGAACGGTATTTACAACTTACTACAATTTGCACGTTTATCAGCAGTACGGTATAAATTAAAAACTGTTTAACGCCATCCAGTATTACAACTAATCATTATCTCCATACCTTTAATTAGAAACTACGAGAACCTCGCAAAATGTCCGTTCTTGTAATCTTGTTAAGTAATTCATTTTAAGCGTAACCTAAGACAGCCAATAAATAATTGCTCAATTGTTTCTACGACATCTACACTAATCTAGAAAAGACTGAAGATGACTTTGGCGACAAAATGGCGAGGCAGGAGGAAAAGATAGAGACAGAGAAAGAGGATAGGCGGAAAAGGAAAGATTGTGCGTTTCGTTATCCATTTTTCATGGATGAATTCTTCAAAAAACCTCCCCTAAGAGTTACAAGCGTTCGATGACTTTTATTAATTTCTCCTTCCTGCAAGAGTGCAGGTGAACCAATAACAGTCCAACACTTTCGAGTATTCCTGTTGTTACAGAAATAGTAGTAAATGCATTTTGAATGCATTCCCAAAGCTGGTTCCCGTTTGGTCACATTTTCGTAAACTAACTGCTTTTGCGTTTAGCACAACAAGTGATGGAGATCCCGAAGCTGTAGATCAGGTCGTGTAAACAAGAACTGTTAATGAGAATTATTCGTATCTGTCTGCAATTCTGTATACCGAGTCTGAAGAACAACTTTCCTGGAAATCTTTGAACGCTTGTAACTCTTCAGGAAAGCATTCTCAGACGTAAGTTTACACGAACTTTTTAACTTACTCGATCTCATTAACACGTGGTATAACTTCGGTCCTGATCTTTCCAGATACAGTGAGTTTTCTTCTCTCACTTTTGTATACAAAACAAAGTTCTCCAATAAAATTGCAAGGTGAAATAGGGAAAAATATCCGGTGATAATTTCAATTATTTAATAACGAAGATGACGTATGTATGTGTCGCGACGCGCCGTTCTCCCTTTTTTTTTTTTTTCTTTTTCGGCGCCGTTCCGTCATTGTCGCGTGTATAATATGAAAATATATATTCGTCGACATTGTTTCCAACCGCTGGAAAACGCGGCGAAAAGTATCGAACGCGCGTTCAAAACACGCGAATTACTTTTCTAACATCGAGGAGAGAAAAGAGGGACAGGAAGGCGGGGGAAGGACTATGGAAAATGCGACAACAGTTTTGAAAGTGGCATTCTTCCTCAATGTACGCAGCTTTATAGATATACCGGGCGCACGATGCCGCCTGCCGGAGTAACAAATGCTTCGGAGACTGTTTTCTTTCCACGGTGTTCCTCTGTACCGCGCATACGATTTATCGTCGTCCGCTTCATCCCGAAAATTGTTTCGGCAAGCTTTTAAAGCCTGTCTTGTTCATCGTCGTTACGCTACGTCAAAGAGAAGACTTCATTTCCTTTTCTCAATGACAGGAATTTCACGTGGCGCATTATCGCGACGTTTTCACGTAAAACGATGGAAGTGTAACAACATGTACATAGAGTATCGTAGGTAGCTGTATACAGTTGCTACGAAAAATATTCGGGTAATAAGAAAACGACCATTAAACACAGCGCAGACAAAAGTATTCGTAATATTTAAATATTGAAAAAAATTCATTGTAGTATTTAAAATTTAAATTTAAATATTGAACAATATTTCACGGATAAAATAATTCGTACTTTGAATATTCGTAGTACTATGATTACTATGATCATCACATTCATAACGTTTTAAATATTACTTAAATATTATTTATAATGTGATGATAATTGTAAATAGTAATTAGTGATTACGATCATCAGATTCGTCATTTTTTTAAATATTATTTATAATGTGATAATAATTGTAAATAGGGAAAGTAAAGTGAACGTAATGATGTTTAAATAATATTTAAGATATTATGTGTGTGAGTAATATGAACATTATGCTATGAATATTCAAAATAATTTAAT
>NW_017100176.1:1145453-1156161 GCF_001263275.1 Habropoda laboriosa
TGATTAAAAATTTTGAATATTATGAATATTCAAAGTATGAATTTTTACAAAGTGCCTGAATATTTGTGTGACATAGTAATTTCACATAATTTCGATTCATTTGTATTACAATGTCGTATACGAAAATTCATTAAACTACCAATACGCAATCCTAAAGTGCAATAAATGACCTTTCGTAATGAAAAAGTATCAACCTAATCTTTCTATAATTAACCGAGATATGTCTAGAAGAGCAAGCTTAGATGTATAGTGTTCGAATATTTTTGGGAGTAACTGTATGTGTCCGAACATATTGATTAACAGATGCTCACAAACATCTAGTGAGGTAATACGAATATTACGAGTGCAGGTTTAATGGAAACTCTCTATCTTTCTCACTGTTTAGGTTATCGACAAAAAAGTATTGCAAAAAACATGTTTCAGCAATACGATGTATTTTGACTCTGACGTTTCGAATTTTAACAGAATGCACGCGTTGAAATCATTTTTCTTTTTAATGGAACATAAAATTCTTGTTTAATTTATCTCACACGTCACTGCAAAAGTGATTCAAAGGAAGAAATATGTAGTCCAACTCACAGCATAGTTTCATTACTCTTCATTTATCGATTTGGTAATTGCACAAATTCTTTTCCTACACAAGAGTGATCACTTTTCATACTCCTTTTTTTTTTATTGAAATAACGTTAGCTCAAAATCTGGACTATAAAAACAAATTTTACCTTAATAAAATTTATAAAGGTTCGGATACCCTTTATAAAAGAGAAGAATATTAAATTTTAGATCGTGTACAGTGGAGAGAATTCATAAAGTGTGTTTTTCAAGTACTACAAATTTTAGTTTTAGTGACTATAATCGTTTTTCCTTAGGACTCTCCAAATTTAATTATCAGAGTAAATTTAGCGTGCTACAAAAACTATACAGTACGTATTATTGCCTGTATTTGCTAGTTTTGTACCGAAGAAGTTAAGAATTTAGAGAAAGTTAGCGTATTAACCTTTGATAAAAGACGTTACAATCTCATCGTATACACTTTTGATCCATAGAAATACCAAAACACACCCCATACAATTCCTAAAACACACTTCCATTAAGTCGTTCAGCAAGTACTTTCCCCAGCTAGCGAACTGAAAATGGCGTAGATCTCCCGCGAGATATTCCAATTTTGCTAGATAAAGGAAACACCGTGTATACACACAATGTACGCACGTCATTGCAATATGTTATGCTCGCGACAGTAACCGGCTATCGTCAAGTATGCATGTGTTTATCTTTTCAAAAAAATATCGTACCGCTGCACTGGGTAGCTTCTTACTTGCAAATGTTATCACAAAAATTATCAACGTTACAATTACATAATGCAAAAAGTAAACAGAACTTGGGTTGATTATTCTACACAGGATAATTAGAATAATTGTATAGCGTAGCACGTTGTTAGATTTATAAAGAATAGGCGCCTTGATTCGTCAGAAAAAAGTTAAAATTTGTTAAAAAGGGGGACGGGGGGAATTTAATTTTCGTAAAATCTGATTTTTTCAAAAAATTCTTCGCACAGTTTTATAGGTTCTAAGAAATGGTATATCTTTTGTTTCAACTACTTTTCGATATCTATTGTCGTTTACGATTTACAAGCGCTTACATAGAAGTGTCGCGTTGGTAAAGTACAGTATGTATCGTTAGCTGACTATTCGGTAGTTTTACGGAGCTGCGTGCGTAAGGGTAGGACTAATCCTCTGATTTTTGAGGAAGGACGTGTAACATATATGTTCGTATCTCAAGGAGTGGGAGTTAGGATTTGTAAGGGTTTGGTATACCAAGGGCAGAGTTCGGGGGTGAGAAAGGATGAGGTCATGAGGTCGAGGTTCGAGGATGAGTAGTAAGGAAAGGACGAAGTCATTGGTTATCGAAATTTCGGGTATTTTCAAAATAAGAATGGAAAGCTGACACTTAAATCTTCAGCGTGATTTGGACCAAAGTAGCCAAAATTGTATCGATTGTAATGCTTCCCATTTCGAATGCATATATTAACGATTATTTGAATTCAGACTTCACAAAACGTTCCGACCCTAATCTAACATAACTGAATACAACAATTTCGTAGATACGATATTATACAATGCAAGCCCAAATTTTTCCCGATACGATGCGTAGAATGAAAGGAATGGTACGAAAATGGTCATTCCACGTGAAGAGGGTTTCAAGGTTCTCATCGTGGAATGTAGAACAACGGGTGATCGTTTTTTAAAAATCGAAATATGACCGTCGAATAATACGGAAAATATTGGGAAAATTGTGCCGCGTAGCGGAGTTTTTACGTCTTTCACCGACGCCAATCCGTGTTTCTTCGGTAGACCGGTAAACGTTCGCGCTTTATCCAGCTGGTCCAGTACGAAAATGCGACTGAACCGCACTCGCTTGGCAATAAAGCATCTCCTGTCCAAAGTGTCAGTGGTATACGAGTCGAAATATATACAATCCGCCCGTTTCCCCTCTGCCGTGTGCTCTTTCTCTCTTCTCGCGAGCTTTTCTCGTTTCTTTCCACGTGGAGAGCAGGGCTACGTGGATGGCAGTGATTAATCGTGTAAGGGTCGGTATTCCCAGCACACAACGAGCGACGTGTTGCTCTGTACCTACGTACACCCGGAAAAAACTGCTTCAAACGACCCTCTCTCCTTTTCCCTCCATTCGGCCTTATTTCAACTTCTTTCTTCTCCCTCCTCTCTCTCGCTCTTTTTGTCTCCGTCTCACTCATTATTTCCCTTGTCGATTTTTTCGCCTTTTTGTTTGTGTTCACTTTCAGCTCCTTGTATCCGTTTTAGTCTCCCCGGCGTTTCCTCCGGGAAGTAAACTAAAAGTGAAAAAATAATTCAAATAATTAAGTTTTTAGACTTTAGTTCTTAAAATAGTTCGGAGAATCGTTGCGTTGCACGGAGGACGTTAAGTATACGACTTCTAATTTAGAATTTATTCGCTAGAGGAGCCAATATTTGCTCGGGGATCTAGAGCCTTTGGAATTGCTTCACCTGTATGATTCTGTGTTTTAAGAGGTTAGAGCACGACTGTAATTCAAATAGTTTTAATGAAAAATGGCACTGTCAATCCGTAATCGAAACTTTAAACTCTTTAAAGACAGCGTTGCTCGTAGCTTCTACAATTTTCATCCGATTCACTTGAAATTTTCATGAAATACTCTCTGTTGTATAATCCAAAGAAGTGCTTCGAATTTTTGCAATATATTGAAAACTTTTTCTACAATTAACATTTTTATACAAAAATTTTAGATGAAAAAATGGGGCTCTCTTTTCATATATTCACCATTTCTATAAAACTCAATAGTTTTTAAAAATCCTACGTACTTTCCCAGTAATTAGCATGTAGATAATGAAAATTTTTGGTATTTTGTTCTAAGTCAAGGGAACATCGCCCGTCTGAAATACAGGTTTAGGGATGCATCTGTAGCGCCGCCATTTTGTAAAAAAATTAAATGAAAATAATACTCTTACATTCTCCATGAGTAACGAAATAAAACTCTCATGAAAAATATTCGATTGAGTGAACTATTTTCTTAAAAAAAAATGCCGAAGTCAGGTATCATTTTCAGGCTTCAGGGGTGGTCTAACCCTTTAAGAACACAGTTCTACAGTTGCACCTATTGGTTTATCGCTTTCATTCACAATGTGTACAAAAGTGCAAAATTATTTAGACAATAGTAATTAAAATTCTCGATGCAAAAGGTGTCATCTGTTCAAGTAGCAGATTTCACATATTAACTTGTACTTAATCTTACCGGGATAACATTTGGCCCAAATTTAATGCAAACATTTGTCAACAAACATATGGATCACCTATGTAATCCTCGAATATAGCCGAAGCATAGGACACATTATCATACAGTAGCGTGGAAATAATAGCACGTACGAAAACAATTTCCACATGCGCAAAATACACCAGAGTCACTTATTTCACAAAAGGAAAACGAAAAAAAAAAAAAACGTGCATATAGGTGACAACCGTTGATAGACATTTTTGCAACAATTTCACTCCTCTAACGCCGGCGTAAAGCTACAAGCGTGTATTTTAATTTCGTCTGGTGTGCAAACGATAATGGATAACACAGTCTCTGGAGCTGGGTGGAGGATAGAATGCCTTCATCCTGTCTCAGTACACGCAGGAGAATATGCATATTCATCGGGGACCTGGCAATTGCCATCTTCGCGGGCTGTAAGCGGAAAAAGCTCGTTAAAAAAATCGACCGGTTGTCGCGTGGTAAAAGGAAAAACCGGCCCGAGAGAGGATAATTAGTGCCTTCGCGAAAACACGCGGGGGATACTTGCTTGGAAACGTTCAACTTCCACGAAACCCTCCACTTTGCCTAATTGCGTCCTTAAATCATCAAGCCATTATGCTATTGCCGTCTCTTACGGCCTGTAGATCAATGCCCCTATATACGTAAGAAGAAGCAGCAGCAACGGCAGCAGCAGCTCATAACTGGGATAACGAATCCCATCGTTCTGTAAGTTTACTCGAAATTGTCTCTCGGCTGCCGCCGGTAAACTCATTGTTAGGCGCCTATTGTAGGCAACCAAGTACCCACGTCCATCCTTCTCCCTTTTCGCTTGAACGAACTGTGCAAACTTTCACGTTTCCTTGGAAGGGGTAGACATAGGGGACACAATCTCCTTGGACTGTAAACACAGCCAAGGGTTGGCGGTTTCACGCCGGTAAATAGGTTTTCCACGCGCATAATATCACCTGGAAAGTCGATCACATTATACAGCGGCGAAGTGATACCGGCAGAGAATCGGAAACTTTCGAAAATTCCGGTCTATATTCAGGTAGAATGAAGTGTTTCGTTCGGCAGGGTTCCTGTGTTGCGTGAAATATTTCGTTGGTTCAATTAGTAAGTGGTTTTACTGCCTGTTCGAAAATGAATTTTGCAATTGCGGCGGGGAGAATGCTGATTACAGATGGAAGTTGAAGAGCAACTTTCACCGATATCTTGATGTATAAGATATAGGAAAAGTCGCTGAAGACAGAGTGAATCTTCGTGTACAGACGAAACGAAATCGTGAGGAAAAGTGATAATTGTGTTAATGAAAAATTGGTCGGGTTTGAATTTTTTAAATTGTATTCTATAATCTTGAGTACACCACCCTGAGAAGCCTAAAGTAGGTAAAGTTGGGGAATTTTTTTCACAGGTAGCTGCTAAATGAGAAATTTCAATTTTATCAGAGGATATAAATGCAACTTTCACCTTTTCTCTGCAATTTTTAAAAAGGAAAAATATTGCAAAATGAAGGAGTTATGGTGAAACCTCTTCTGTTGTAATATTGACTTCTGGCTGCCATCGTAAGGTCTGAAATGAAGAAATCTTGTTGTTAAACACAGAAATGACTATCAAGTGTATATTCTACTTAATCACACTCTTATACACATCATATATTACCATAAAACCACAATGAAATAATTATAAAAGTCACCTACTTAATTCGTTAAATTAAAGTACCCACACATAATACTCTACTACGTCTCAGACTAGCTTTTAACCTTAAACTACAATTTTTGTACTTAATTTAATTTTTCCACTTACATCGATTATCTTCAGAAGATTACATCAAAATCAGAGTAACGGAGACATTCGAATAATTGATAATCAATCTTTAAAGATTCCTCTCTATCACTGTTCCACAAACTCAGCGAATGCGTATTACATATGCGCGCCAGGCTCTCAAGGACGTCGTTTAGACGAAGGAGGACGATCCGATCACGTTCGTTTGTCCCTACCTATGTACCTATTTGCTTTTCTATATAGAGAAAGGGGCGATGGTCAATAGAGTCTCTCGAAGGATTTCTTGCTAGAGCTAAAATTTACCGCTTCTCTGCTGGCGAGATTAACGAGTGTTTTGTGGTAACATCAAGGGGCTGCCTCTCTTACTCTTTCAAGACATTCCACGGCGGCAGAGGAGCGTCAGTTACTGAGACGTCAAACTGATAAAGTTGTTCAAAGATGCTCATTCTATACGAGAATAACTACAGCGTATGTACTCTTTGACTGAAGTCAGTTACTCTAGCAGTTTATTTACAAGGGAACATCTCGAAGTGATAATCACCGATTATCACGAAACTTTGGTATATAGTAGTTCTCGAAGAAATATTCGACACATTCGTTTTTATGAGCAATCGTCCACGTTGAAGGGGAGAAAATCGCCCTCAAAGTTGTAGGTAGCAAATATATTTAGTCTAATATCTGGGAAACTATTGGAGATAGAGATAGATACAAAAATTGAAAAATGATAAATAATTTTGTCCTTGAAAAATACAGGATTCGTCAATTTACACCGTTCCCCTATTTCTAATTGTTTTGGAAATTTTAGACCAAACACGATTATTGCCCTCATTTATCGACGTGATTTTCACCCCTTCTATTTAAATTTTCACCCTATTTAACAATATATAAATATAACAGGTAATGTACATATGCATGTACACAAAAGTGTGAAGTTATGCAATATTACGGCATAGGAGTATTTGCTTTGCCCAGCTCATTGGTCCCTTTAGATCCGAACAGTTTTCGAGCAATTCCAACTCCTTCCGGACTCGTTACAACTGTCATCTGCTTCGATATTTATATGTTGCATAAGGCTGAAGCTAAACAGCGATTGGTCCTTCTCTACTTGAAGAGGGAAACCGTTTTTTTTTTTTCTGGAGATGGCTTGGTCTAAGAGTTGGAAGGTGATCCACAGATAGATAAGGCGTCGGTGGTATACATACAGGAGCCTCGCTGTGAATGGGGCTGAAACTGGGGTGCGCGATGCCCCATTACGCTGACGAAATGAATTTTACTACCTTCTGGAAATTAATAATTTCGAAGGCCAATAATTAGGTGGGAATTATCGACGCGAAACGAGACCCTTAATTAGATGCTTTACGTTCGCGTCGTTAAACCAGGCTGTTAAGGATAATTCGAAAAAGAAAATAGTTCATCGAGAAGAACTGCCTGAGCCGTGCAAATGAAATGGGGTAAAACACGCGATAATGACCCGAAGAGTATGTCGAACGGAAAGGAATACTATCCGAGCTTCGCAAGAAGTAATTATATTTGTGCACCCTTTTTGGAAGGTATTTATTGGAACGCTTGTGAAAGAATCTAAAAAAAACATTAATTACTTTAATTACGACTTTTTAGTCACTAGGTAGATTAACTTTGGCTGTTCGTTGTTCCAATACGGCGTTAAATAGAAATAAGTCAGGATATTATATACGATTTTAAATTGAAGCTGAAGAGACAGCAAAAATACAAATTTAATAGACGTATAGGGGTAATTTTTATTTTATTTAAATTGATCGACGGAAATAAATTTCCATTACAAATACAATATATTAATACTATATGTGATGAGTATCCTTACGATGGCGGTTGTTGCGACCTGATGAGGACGCAACAAAGTCTCGGTTCGGCGGATTATAGTAATAAACAACTTAGTCACTGTTGGATTATTTCTAACAACACCCTATGGAAATAATCAAGTGAGGACAAAAATGTCTCCGGGTTATTTTAAACAATGGCACTGGGACTTCCACCAGATGCATCTGGTGTTCGTCTTCGAGTCACTCACTGTACAATGCCATACCATAACGTAAACAGTTTCTAGGTATAAGGGGACCCCAACTTTCTTTTGGGTGCCTAGAAACAGTCCTTCAGAAGATTCAATAGAGTAAAGACGTTTCCTCTGAAGACCGTAAATAAAATCGTATATTACAAAGATAAAAGACTATTTAATTCCATAACCCATTTCCAATAGTCACATTTGGCCGCCGAACCGAGGTGACGACGTTCGGAAGACCGCAATATAATACCCCCCGTGGACTCACCAGCACGACACTCGGACAATAGGTCCCAAAAACACTCGGGACCATAAAACATTCGTTACCGGGGATCGAATTTGTTGTAAACAAATTCGGTCTCCCAAACAACACCACGTTTTCCACCTCCATAACACAACCACCAATGAGAACCAACCTAATGCCTATATATACATCTACACACCTGAAAACCGACAATCACAGTAAAACGAGTGCACGAGACACATCGTCAAAAAAAAGAATAACCGAATTTCAACTAAACATCTATCAAACATCTACGAATCAAAAGAGAAACATCTATCAAACATCTACGTCAACGAACCAAAAGAAAAACCAGCGAAGACTATTATCTACCTGCGCCAGAACTCCTGGTCGTAAGGCTTGATCAAAGTCCACAACGCAACAGCGGTAACACAATTATACAAAAAGAAGATAGTTAAAGTACAAGAAACAAGAATGTGTTTGCAAAATATAAGATCAAACATACTGCCGTGGAAATTAATAATAGAATTATGTTATAGCAAATTGTGGTAGTTATAATACTGGTCTGAAATATTAGCGGACATTAAGTGGGTAGAGTTGTTCACAAGTAAAATTGGAGGCAAAACAAAAGAAATTGGCAAAAAACCAATTAATATGAGGTAATTTAAAATGCTATAAAATTTGACGAAGTTACACATTTGTTAGTTTTTTGATATTCATTGCTAGCCTGAAGTCTCTAGTTTGGAGAAGACATAAATTTACGTTGTAATAAAATTGGAAACAAAACGAAAAAGGGCCATTTGAATTACCCCACACCTCTAGTTCAGACATTTGAAGTAATACACCGAATTGAATTTACATATCACAAAAAACCAAATGTGACTTCGAAAGTAGAAACATTTCTCTATTTAATGAGATTAATATTAATAATTCATATCGATTCCAAGTACTAATTCACCTTGCTTAAAAATTGACATTCATGACATTGACAAAATGAACATTCGGGGATTTGTTTAAAATAAAAGACAGGTCAGAGTTTTGCAATAAAATTAAAGATTATTTTATTTTAAAATAAAAGACAAGAATTTTAATTTCGTTAAAATAAAATACAGAGTCAAATCACGCGTTTTTCATTTGAAGAAATTAAAGTGGCCGGAATTACCTCTAATTCTTCTTTTGTCGCGTCTTGACAATACTCTGCACCACGAATGTGACTCGACATTGCAAAATTGTAATTTTCGTCTAAAATCATCCTCCATGGAAATGTTGCAAGTTGAAATGTTTCTTGATCCATCTTGCACATACACATGTACATCTGATCCTACAATCACTACTAAAAGTTACGAAACCGTGCAATACTTACTCGTACATAAGAAGTTATAATAGTTGTCAAAAGGACTTTGCACATCTGTGTAAATGCTAATAATAGTGACGCTTATTTAACAATCTTGGCATAATTATTACAGTTAAAGTGTTCGCATCAAAGTGTCACTTTATCAGTTTATAATTCTGAAAATGACATTCGTGTATTCGTTTGAACAACCAAAAAATGATAAAATCTCTTGCGGCTGATTTGTTTATAAATGACTGTAGAAGGTGACGATACAATGTAGTTTATTTACAGCACAGCTATGCAAAACACGCTCATTAGCAACATGTCCAGTCGCACATTCTGTGCACAACGCATAAAGGCCTTACTGAGAAATATCTATCCTTTAATCACAGAACGAGTATGTGTTTGTTGATTATGTTTCAAAGAGGCAGCTTATACTGCGAGCAGCTAAACGGGAAAGTAAATGGAGAAAAAGGTATAGACGATTTATATCGAGTACGCGGTTTAAATGTACGTGAGTTAGTATTCGCCTCTTCATTACTATTCTATTTCCGTTTTACCAGAGGAGCATGGTTATTTATAGAAATTGTTGCGCTTGTTCGTTTAATACACTTCACGCTGTTCTATACACAAAATCCTTTGTTATTTTGTTTTCGGGTAGGTAGACAATTAAATGGATAATTGCACTTCAAGTGTACTTGTCATTCACCGAAATCACGGTTTCGAATGGAAATTCGAAAAGAAGGATTTGTCGGTATTACTTATTGTTTACCACAAAACCATGATATATACATAGTATCAGAAGCAGCTATTAGGACGTCTTGAAAGTTTCTGCGGTTTTAAGCCGTTTATTTCGATAATATATAACTCCTTTGAAATTAAACATCTTTGTTTAACCCTTTGTACTCGAAGATCGTTTTGTTACAGGTAAATTACAAATCAGATTTATATTTAACGTATTTTGATATTATACAAGACCTTGCAACAATTAAAGATTGGTTCTTTCGAAGCATTTCGCTGCTTAGACATTTACGAGAGGCCTAGAGACCTATTGTTCGGTGAAATCAATTTTTTACCAAGTGATAGACAATAATGTCGCCTCTTAGTCACCACTCGAGTGCAAAGGGTTAAAATAATTTCCATAATGTTCGATACACTTTTGCCAATAACAGCACTAAGCCATAGATAAATACAGGATAACGCAACTTGGTCACTTCTGTTCTTTCACTGCTGTTGGCGCCTATAGGCGTTTCGAATGTTTTCTCGTACTGTGGCCTTGGCGCCTATAGGCGTTTTCAATATTTCCTCGCGCTTTACCACACCTTAATTTTTAACCCTTCCGTGGGTGACTGACGGTAAATTTTTAACCACGGCTGTAAAATTTGTTATTTTGACCGTATCGTTTAGAAATTCGGTTTATTACATTAAGGTGAAAGTGCGTGGAAGGTAAAATTGAGTATTGAATTAAGGTGGAAGAGCACCAAAATGCTCCAACAGTATAGTGCGAGCAAATTTTCAAACCGCGTACAG
>NW_017100176.1:1156265-1160577 GCF_001263275.1 Habropoda laboriosa
AGCCGCCAATAGCAAAGAAAGGGTTAAACCGATAAATTAAAAAATTTTTATTTGGAATTTTAATTTAAAAATTTTCGTAAAATTTCGAAACGCCCAAAAAACAGATTTTCCTACTACGATTGAAGATCTACCGTCTGCTACACGCGTCGCGTACTAAAATCTGCCGCAACGAAGGGTTAATGTTTATTATTTAAATATTTAAGGATATGAAAAATTTTCAGACCAAACGACACATTTAACAACAGACGAAAAAGAATTCGACTTGACTTTCGGTCAAATTGGCCCAATTTCCGTGAAACGGATAAATAAAGTCAATCCGTAACATCGATAAACGGTGATCGAATGTACCAAGAATTTTCCACCAACATTGAAAAGAGTCGTCGATCGTTTTCCACCGAATATTTCCTTTATCGTTTTCAATTTATCAGAGAGATAAACCTATTCCGTGAGCACCGTTAAAGGTGTCCCAAAAGTACGTTTAGCCTTGATAGCCGGCTATAGGAGACTTTGAGTATCCGACGTTTACGTTGAGACGTGTTCAGAAGGGAACATCAATACGTCCATAGAAATTATATACGTTTCCCTTGCTCATTTTCTCCTTCAGTCTCGTAAATTGCATACGACGATAAAAATCAGAAAACGGATTGGCGCTATGGATTCGTCCATGGTTCCCCGGGATCTGTTCCCTTGGCACCGTTCGCGTGAACTAGCTAGATCCTGTCCGCGAGATACCGGAAGTGAACGCACCCCGATAAGAAACTACGGACGATCGCTATTCGACGATCGCGAATGTATGTTTCTCTTCTCTCTCTCTCTCTCTCTCTCTCTCTCTCTCTCTCTCTCCTTGCCTTGCTCACTTTCGCGTTCTCCTTTCGTCTTTTTTCTTTTTCTCCCCTCCACGGCTGTGTGTATTTTCCGGGAGCGAGTTTCGCGAGAATGAATGGACACTTTATCCAACGTTGAATCTGAAACACGCCGTTCGGAAAGCTTTGCTCACACGGGCCCGGATAATTTCTCCAGTTATCGCGATGCTCCGGCAGGGCTTTTACAAAAACGGTTACTCGACGATGGAGATAAAGAGATGGTACGGTGAAAAAAACGCGTGCTCTTTTCGACGATGAAACAGTTCGCACACAGGCCGCCGGCATGGAAAACCGAGCACAACCTACTCGTTAACGTAGGAATTGACTTTCAATTACCGGTATTTCAAAAGAGATAAAACACTGTCGCTTGCAACTTTCTATACTGTATACTGTCAAGCATACGAGAATTGCCACCCGATATTGTTCAATTTTCTGGACGACAGAGAGGCTCCGTTCCTATTAACGCTGCATCGACCTTTATGCTATTTTTCCTGCGAGGGAGAAATTTATCGCTGCGTTGTAGGTACATTTTTTCTACCACTGTGAAGAATATTAACGTAATGAAAATTCAGACGTAACGAAAAAATGTATTCGTACATTGTCTAACATGTTAGATACATTCTAACGCGATGAAAAAATAATATAAAAAATTCTTTTCTAATATTTGTTTAACATGATGGAATTTTAGTATGGTGCAAAGGTGAAAACGTGTGCTTGTTAAACCACTGTTTTGAAATTAAGTGCTTCAACGCCATGTAAATTCATTTTCTTGAATTTGATTAGCCTGAAGTGTGGAGAAGTGGAGATTTCACAAGGTAGATTAATTATACAAATATGAACAATTTTTATCACTTAAAATTGCTAACATTTCAATATCATTAATTAAATATACACTCGACATGCCTAAGCCTATTAAATATGCCAATTGTTATTTTAAATTTAATTCTTTCACATATCTTCGATTTGCTGGAAGAGTAACACATCGAAAAAAAAAACAGACACCCTGTATACCCTTTTTCTATAATGTGAATTGTTCTAACAGTTGCAGTTTGGTCTTTTTATTTTTTAAATTCGCAGTATTATGGTAAATAGACTATGTGTTTTCATGGAAGTGTTAATTGAAGATTTTACAATCGCTACAGTCGATCATGAACACTTTGTGAATGCAGCACTTTTGTATTTTTGTGGAACATAGGAACTCGTTGTGCCTTACTTCTTTGTTTTATTATAAATCCACAATACAATGCAAGCATAAATAGTGAATATACTGGTAAATCACACTAAGTAAGTCCCAAAATAATTGTTCTTATTTTACGGTAAAAAAACATGTAAAAATTTATACTTTATCTTTCGTATTCCACAACACTGATTTTTCTTCACAGAGAGACATTTTTTTCTCGCACGAGGGTTCTCTCAAGAATACGAAACTGCTTCGTGTATGCAAAACAACTGTTTATTCGAGTTGTAACTCTTAGAGAGTTGAGCGATGCTCTCAGACAGTCACTCTCAGACGAGCAACTCGCGATAGTTTTACTCTCAAAAGGACAGTCTAACGGTTTGAATTTAAAAGGGGCGCGTCTTTTTACCGTGATCGGTGTGCGTCCGCCAAGCGGCGTTGGGAACGGCGACGCGCATGCGTGGAGCGGCGATCGCGCATGCGTCGAGCGAAAAAAAGTATGGCGTAGTGTATTGTATTAAGACCACGTGCATGGTGTTTGTTCTCGGTTTTGTCAATAAAAGTAATATAAAATCAGAAAATTCTTTTCCCGCTAACTCTTTTCTGTGCGCGAACAGACAGCTAGCTTATGTTTGGCTCGATATACGTACAGCGACACAGGCTCGCGTTTCTTATATTTAGCTCGCAAAAAATATAACCCCGATTTTTCTTCAACGAAGAGTGATTAAATCGATAATTTCATTTCTCGACCAATTTCTTTTCCTGACATTTTTTACTCCCACGAGAGTTCTCTCAAGAATACGAAACTACTTCGTCTTTGCAAAGCAACTGTCCCACAATAGTATGATTACATCTCCCTTCCAGAGCAAGTCTGGACACGTTTACTCTCAGACAGTTGAGCTAAGCTCTCGGACAGTCAAGCTCAGGGCAGTGTCCACTCGTGGAAATACTCTCGAGAGCAACTCGCGATAGTTTTACTTTAAAAATGTTTAAAAAGTTTAAAAATAGTTTAAAAATACGTTTGGCTCGAATTTCTTACGTTTAGCTCGAATTTCTTATGTTTCACTAGCAAAAAACATCGCGAGCCTCGCGCAAGTTACATGCATGAGGGCCACTCACACGCCTAGGATTTTTCCTAGATCTGCTGCGTGTATCAGTGACCAGAAATTGACACGTACGCAGTTAGTGCTTACGGGCCTACCGAACGAGTGTGTCGACGAACGACGTTTATACCGTGCGATCATAGTACGGTTTCGATTGTGCGTGGATTTCGAATCAGTTTACGTACTTAGCGTATTCGTTCGTGTGAATTAAGTGCCGCTGCATATACGAAGTTAGTGCCCCGAATTCAAGTACACAACGAACAGCTCAGCTTGGGAGAAAAATCAAACGAGAAGCGTGTCTCTACGAGCTACTACGCAGCTACAGTTTCACGGTATGTGTATGCGTGAATAATATATATGTATATATACGTACACAATCGAATGATTGAGTTAATTGAAAATAGAGGAGAGCCTACGTATAGCTAATTAGATGAATTACTGCAACAATTTCGTTTTATCGTATCCTAAGTTTATTTTTCTTGTAATAAGATGTGTTATAGCTATGAAACAACAACAAATTAGTTTTTTTACTGTTATCTCCCCGAGACATATACATATTCTATCCTTTCCTGGAAAAACACTGTCTCTTAGTAAACAACCAAGTCTTTACACACGACCTCTTCGTTTGTCATTATTCTAACGACAATATACGACAATTGACACGCAGTGCAGATGATCGGACTTCAATTTTCCGTAAAACCGGGGGATGGTTCCCAACTACGCGGACAGTCGACGTCTCTAACCTACGCGTAGTTCGACAGAACACTGTATACATACAGGGTGTCTGTTTTATCTCAATACAGCGAAATATCTTTTAAGGAAGTGATGTTAGGAAAAAAATGTTTTAACAAAAGTTGTTTAGTATGGAGGGGGACGTTATGTGGTGTAAATATTTTTTTTGTACCTGGTATGATGGTGGAGATTTCAAAGTCAGTTTAATTTTTTTAAATGGAATGCTATATTTTTTCATACATAATATGATAGTGTATGTCAAGACGAGTTCAATTTTACAACTTTCCATGAAAGGCAATGACTTTGTTCGCACCTCGTTGGACTCGTCTTAACATACACTATCATATTATGTATAAAAAAAATATAACATTCCATTAAAAAAAATGAAACTGACCTTGAAATCTCCCCTACCATACCCGGTACAAAAAAAATATTTA
>NW_017100176.1:1160656-1161097 GCF_001263275.1 Habropoda laboriosa
CATAAATAATTAATGAAAAAATGTTTTCATTGCTAAAAAATTTGAAACCAGTTTCCCGAAAAATTTTCTGTTGTTAGTTGTCACTCTTATAGGAAACCAACGGTATGAATGTATATGTGAAGAATTCAAACCTACCCTACCTGTTGCCTACTTGAATGCTGAAGCTAGATCTTATTTATTTAATCTTTCAAGCATATCTAACCTGCTTAACCTAAATCTAGTAAACAGCCTAAGAATACATTTATCTCTGATTTACGTTAATTAAAACGCAAGGTAGATTTAACTCATCTATTCTACCTAATATATCCATAATTTTTACCTCTTTAATAGTACTAAAATGTAACACGATGAAAAGATGAAAACGCGCACTTGTTGAACCACTGTTTTAAAGTGAAGTGCTTTAAAATTAAGTGTTTCCACGCAAATGTAAATTCATTTTCT
>NW_017100176.1:1161123-1177568 GCF_001263275.1 Habropoda laboriosa
AAAATTTCACAATAACGACAGAACCTTCTTGCGGCGAATTTGTAGAACAAAGAGACCTTTGTTGACTAATGAAGAACACAGTTTTGACTAGTAGAAGAACCCTTTCAGTTTCAGACTTTGCTCGCCTTGAGGTGAACGCCGCGTGAATCACGTAACGGTTGTAAATTTTCGTGTACGTTTCAATTTTCAGTGAGAAATTCTTTAGATCAGATTTTGAAGAAGGCACTTTCATTCGAGTATGCACTTTTATACCCACGTTTCAGCTGAAAGAAAATTAACGAAACTTGTGTTACGTAGGATCATTTGTGAACGTGACATAAATAAGAATAGGATTAGCACATTTTAAGAATTGTTTTATTAACGCAACAAGTGTACTCAGTAAACGTTTTCTGTACAAACGACATGACACACTTCCAAAACAAGGATCATGTCCACGTTTTCTCGATTTCTCTATGTAAACATCGTGACGGAAAGAAAGTGACTAATAATAGAGAACGACATCACGAAAGTAAGATAATAACAATAACAGGAAGCGAATGGCGACATTAGCCATGTTTAATAATAAAAACACGAGCAGAAACAGAAGTTTCATACCTCGAAACTTGCAGTTAATACACGAGTACCTGACGCATTTTCAAACTCATTTTTTTTTCAAGCTTTAAATGAAAATATGTTACCCCTTTTTTCGACATATTTTTGCACATGGAATCACCACGCGGCCGATTGTACCACGATTTTGGGACACCCTGTATTGTAATGCTTCTACAGTGGCACATTCCACATTCACCACTAAAATTTCCTTTCCACAAGTTCTCACCTAAGCTTCATACACATCCTCTGATTTAATTGTGAGCCTAACTCGTCCCTACGTTTAAAGCATACTATAGATTACCCTCACGTCTATTTGGAAGCCTGTAGAATTAAATGCGTCTCATTCTTTCTACTTTTGCATTCTGTGCCTATTTTGTTCCCTTACAGCTAATCTTTAACACACTTTCAATGTGATTAACGTATCCAAACTGAATCAGCCATCCGTAGGGACTTAAAGATATTAGCAATTAAGGAAGATATCCAATGACACTAAGAAGAAGACTGAAAAGATTTGAACCATTAGATCTACAGAAACGATTTAACTAAAATAAACCAAATCCTAAGGATAGCAAAATCCAGAAAACAAGGTATCAGTGGATGCTTACTCTGAATTCCTTTCTATTGCTGCTAACAAAAATGATGTACCGTCGTTTAATATAACAGTTTACGTGACCAAAGAAAAAGAAAGAAGAAAATATTCAATCAAATCCTACAAACGACCACACTATTTCTACCCAGGAACCGGCATTTATATCTTCATGGATGGTTTCTTCAGCTCGCGTGATCGTCTGCTCGCGTTTACTTAAACGTCACGTAATTCCTCGCAACGCGTGCACAAGACGACGTCCCTTTTTTATCTGTATCGCTCTGTGCACACGCTTTCGCGTGCAGCTCGAACGTTTCCCTTGAAAACGGAAAATCCGCGTAGTTCCGTGAGTTGCTGTGGGAAGCCGTAAGAGCTTCGAAGCTTGAGAAACCGTTCCGCAAACTTCGTTTCATCTCACGGGGTAGAGAATGCCGCGAAAAGTGTGCAAGATCGGCGAATCCGAGTCACGATATTCCCAGGGGAGTTGCGGTGAGTTTGGGTTATGTACGTCTGTGCCGCCGCGATGAAGAAAATGAGGTTTCGCTTGATTCTTTTCGCATTCAGATTCAGACCAGCCGCCATGCTCCTGCATCACGTGGTCATTACGACTTACTCCACTTCCTCTCGTTCTCGTTTTACTCGCTTAATAACAGCGTTCGTTCGACCGTTACACCGGGTAAATGATAAACGCGGCGATATATCGGTAGGAACGGTGCTCGTCGACTTAACGAGGAGCAGCTGATTTTATTGTAAAACGTGGTCGATGGCAAGCTGAATAATCGTGTTCGTTAGATCTTCACAATTATTGCTTGTATCGCCGTTGAATCTGGACTAGATGGAAGTTTTATGTTGATGCTCGGCTAGAATTTCAGTTAGGCATGCCTAAAGACGAACGTAGGCCTAATGCGGAAACGAGTAGGCATACCTAAATGCTGAAAGCCTAATCGTTACCGCATTAGGTCCTAATTCGGAAGGAATGATGCATGCCTAAGTTGGGCATTTCTAACAGTTGCCATACGTGGTCGAGAGCACGCCTAAGTTAGGCATTCCTAACAGTTGCTATACGTGTCCTAAATGGGGGTGGCCGAGCGCACGCCTAAGCTAAGCATTCCTAACAGTTGCCATACGTGTCCTAAATGGGGGTGGCCGAGCGCACGCTTAGGTTGGGCATTCCTAACAGTTGCGATACGTGGCTGAAATGGGGATGGCCGAGCGCACACCTAAATTAGGTGGAGTGGGGCTCTGAAACTGATATGTAGGAATATTTACAGACATCTCAGTGTCGGACGTACGCTTGCGTGTAGAGATTGGGTCGCCATAAGAGAGCTTTCAACAAGATAAAAGTTTTTACGGTATTCCTCATGAGATTTCATTAATGTCTCCCAATGACAGCCTAACAAAGCTATTCTAATATGGGCCTAATGCGGTTGACCTCATTGGATAGTCATTGGGAAAGCCTAGTGCGGCCCTAACGCTGCTTTCCCAATTAGGCGGTCGTGGATATTCCGCGTTACCGCATGCGGGCCTAACAGGCAAATTAGGTTTGCCTAATGCGGACCTAATATCTGCCTAACTGAAATTTCTAGTTGGGTGTTTAGTTGAGCTCGGTTGGTCGTAGACTTGTCTTAGACTGTTTAGACCAGAGGTCGGCAATTTTTTGGTTAAAAAGGGCACTCCGAATGGCTGGCTTATGACAAAGGGCACTAATTTTTCTGGAAGAGAAGTTGTAAGCTTGAAGTACATTCGATACATATTTATTTTAAGTGAATTTATAACTATAACACTGTCTGTGTTAAACTGTGATTAATAAGGTCTTCGGGTCTTTTTTGACCCAAGGACCTTAAGTGTATAACCGAACGAAGGAATGTACAAATTACACTTCCTCGCTAAATTTAGCGTCATATATTATTACTTGTTATACCTATAATGAATAATTTTTTCTTAGGATCTTAATAATTTCCTAACGACTTTTGTGTGTCAAGTAATTTCGTATTGAATTTGTAACGACTACAAGATTTGCTTCCCATTCAGTAAGTAGATTTCAGTAGACATCTGTAGAATTCAGTAAATTTCACTGAATTTTAGTAGATTTCAGTTTATTTCAATATCAATATTTACTTCGCAGAATGTCTATCAAATTGAACATTCTACCTCTACACTTACACCACACGTAATGGAACCACCTTCCTTCTCGTTTACATTTAACTTCCCAAAATTAAATATTTTCCAATTTTCTGAAATTAATTCACACTATTTGCACACACTCTCCGGTATCTTCTTCATAAAACTACTTTCAGTTTCTTCAAACAATGCGTTCCATGTTTTATTTGCACAATGTCTAGAATTTGAAATTCTGAATTAATCAGACCTCTGTTCACCTATCTATGTGAATTAAATACATACATATTACACAACGCAGAGGAACACCATTATAGAGCCTATTACGAAGGTTTTCGAGATTAAAGGTATAACATTTTCACAAACCCCTCAAGTTGAACGAGAAGGAAGTTGGAGGCCTGCGCGGTTGTCATGGCAGAGAGAGGGTGCCCATTCATTTTCCCTAGCCGTTTTATGATCCGTATAAAAATAAGAGGATTAGCGGGAAGATTGTTCATGAAAATAAATGCATCCTTGTAGAACGTCGTTGTGTTTTAATTACCTCGCGCGAGAATTTTTTCGTCGGCTAATAAATGTAGGGAACGCTCTTTTTGAAACATTTTTACCGGAGTAGCCTCGCTACCGCCACCTTTGCTCGTACGCCTAACATAAACAATTAACACCGGTGTATATGTATTCTCCTTGGTTCAGCCTGTTTTACACAAAAACGCACTAAAACGCCGACCATGAAAGCTTATTTTCCAGTTATGGAAGTTCATTTCCAGGTCGTTCTGTTATTGTATCGCCCCGTTATTTCGATTTACTTTCTACAAATGAAACGTCGTTTTTTTTCAACAGCTGCAAAAAATAATTAAATTTCGTCCGATCGGAAATTTTTACGCACGATAGTCGAGAAGAATGAATTTGCTCTAGCACAGGTGTATCGAATGGTATAAATATTTAATACTATTGTTTGGACATTATATTCTAGCGTGATGAATAATTAGGATATTCGAGACGCTGCTTTTTTGCAGAAGCTTAAATTTGAAAAGACTGCGGTGAAAAACCGTAAGTAATTTAAAGCTGCATTTTCCACAGCATTACTAATATTTCTTTACACGGAAAAAATCAAAATTCCAATTTATCCATATTTTGTACTTCAGCTAACAGCGTCTGTAGAAAAATTTACACGAGAGTGGATTCACATCTTGCATGAAAAATAAGCAAAATGTTACGAGTTTTTAACTAAAAAAGTTTCTCCAAAATTTCTACTGCACCAAATACGCTTTTGACCGAAACTTTGAGGGCTGTTTTCACCCTCTCCAGTATAAATGACGTCCAATAAAATAAAATACGTGTGAAATATTTTTTCAGAAAATACATCGTACGTAAATTTTGTCATAATCAGAGAATGAGACTTGGGAATGTTCCTCTGTTAATATTGCGTACGGAATAAACTCACGATAGAATTGTTCATTTATTTTTCTGTACAAATGTATCCCGCGAATAATGAACATATTAACCCGCGAACGATACTTCCGTATCTGCATTTACATCAATCATAATTGTACGTGTACAGTTGAAAAGGCACGGACATATATTACGCAAATTGCTCAATTTCATTGCAAATACGACAACAAACTTAACCCAACCTTTTCGTATTTCGCTAAGATCGAATGTAACTTAGGATTAAAAAACCTCCAACGTTTCCGAGATTTTTAAGGGTGTTTACACGAACGCGAGGAATCAGCATGCACTGCAAAAAGGTAAGTGATAAATGTTTCAGGTATAGCTGGAACTGTTTCAGTTAGTGTTTCAGTAAGTTCTTACGAAATAGCTAGGAGACAATAAAGAAAAGGAAAAAGGTAAGTTCGCCCTCTTTTTCGTTCATCGTGGGGAGAACTCGCGTCGCGTGGACGCGCCAGACGAAACTGTCGTTGAATCCGGAGGGAATATCGTGACTCGCATTCTACGATCTCACATACTTTTTCCCACGCGGCACGAAATGAAGTTTGCGGAACAGTCGGCGACTTTGAGGCTCTAGGGCTTCCCAACTTGCTTGTAGGTCTCGCCGATTTTCTATTGTGAAGAAAAACGTTCGCCTAATGGGACCCGAGAACCCAAGTCGGCCATTGGATTCACTTTAAACGTGAAACACTTTAAACCACAACTCTCCAATATCGCGATTAATCTGTTACATTTACTCGATCTCGGTAGGTGAATTATAATTGCATTTCAGAACTCTGTACAATCGAACGTTGTTGTATACTTGTAGCAATAAGTTTCCAACGAATTTAAATCTGTACAATTACAGTGAGTAAATGAGTTTACACCTTGGAGTGGAAATATTTGAACTCGTTGCGATTTGCTGGCGGATATTGGGCAAGAAATTATATACAGGGTGTCCCACTTTTTTTTAGATCAAACTTTGTCAGTATGTTTTATGGGTATAAGTAAGAAAAAAATGTTATATGAACATAGGTCGTTCGAAGCTTTATTAAAAAGTTATAACAAAAATTCTCTTCCTATTTCGTATTGTTGTTATAACTTTTTAATAAAGCTTCAAACCACCTATGTTTATATAACATTTTTTTCTTAGCCATATCCATAGAACGTACTGAGAAAGTTTGATCGGAAATAATTGGGACACCCTGTATATGTTCTACGCTGCAACGAACGGTTATATTAATATTTATTTGTCGCTTGTCAATGGCTGAAGTTGAAAGTGATATTTTGCAGAAGAATTAAATAGAAAAGTTTGTATAATATTGAGGGTGAGTCAATAAATAAGTTACACCTTCCCATTAAAAAAAAATCTAGTTAAAATTTAAGGTTAAGTTAGATTACATTAGGTTAGCGTATGATTTTTTCGATGTTTCAATTATTTAATTTTTTAGAAACGCATAAATTTGATCCTTTTGATGCCACCATTTCTATAATACTTATTACTTTTGAAGAATCCTGCGCTATATTGTAGATGATACATTTTTATTTCTAATTTAAATAGAATTTTTTCAGACTTTGCAACGTTTGCCAGTGATGGCGGTCAGCAATCGATGTTGCAACAGATGTTTCGCAATAACTCCTCCATTTTATAACATTTTTACTTCTTAAAAATTGGAAAAGGAAGTTGAAAGTTACATTTACATCCTCTGAAAAAAAATTGAAACTTTCCATTTAGTTGTAACCTATGAAAAAAATTCCCAAGCTTTATCTATTCTTAGACGTCACACCCTGTGTATACCTATACACAATTAAACGATCTCAGTGCAATATGCCAACCGAAATTAAGAATCAGTATAAATTTTTCCATCGTTGACAGAAACGACAGCGAAATTCCTCGTAATGTTCGTCAAACAATGTCGGCGTGAAAAATAGAAATGGCGACACTCGTATCGAAAAATTCAGGTCATTGCAGCATCCACAAACGCCCGGATACTTATTTCCTGGCAACAATAAATGATTAATGTTGTCACTTCTGCGAGGCGATCTACGTTCGTTTTCGGTGTCAATTGCCTTTTCAATTGAGAGTAATTGATAAGTAGGATACGTGAAACGTTTAGACGTGTAATAAATTGCAATCGAGAGCCTTTTTGCAAGTATTGCCTAAATGGACCGTGACAGGACAACGATAAATTCAGTTTAACGCGCTGTTAAAAAAGAAAAAAGAAGAAAAATCGGCGAAAATCAGCGACGACTGTTGCATGCGTAAAATTCTTCGGGGAATCATTCTCGCGCTAGAATTATCGAATCAATTGGCATACAAAGGCACCCGTTCGACTGGAAGCGCTCCATTTTATGGTACCTCTGTTTCAACCGGTAGCATACGTGTAACGGTAACGGGATCTGTTCCTTGTTTCCTTTGAAGCCATCGAATTTCGTTCACCAGCGTTGTTCAAATTTAACATTTTAATTTGGTCTGTTGTTCACTTCAATAAAAAGAATTACCTTCCCTGTATGCCGTACTTTCGCTTCAAATATGTACACACATTTATGGAATTGAGAGCTCCGACTGATTCGCTGATAAAGTGCCGGGAAAACGAGTAATGTGATAATTGGTAATAAAAAGTTTCGCTCGCAGCGATATTATTGTACATTTGCAAAAGGGAATAAATGTGATTTCTTGGAATCGGCTGCAACGCAAATAATGATACAGCGTGTTTTAAATTTGGCTTATTTAACTTAAATGATATTTCTTCGGTATTTGCGTGAAAATGAGAACTAGTTTAATTACGATTCGCTGTAATATCTGTATCGTACATAACGAATTATTTTGATACTGACCTAATTACATTAATGAAACACCTATGAAGCACATACAAGCCTCGAACAATGATACAGTGTTCATTGTTATCTACTAATCTAATCTATTAGATAAACTAGTGCAATACCCGTTGATGAATATTTTATATTATTTCCATAAACATTACCAGAGCGTCAGATCCTGAAATTCTCAGCTCTAATATTTATTATCCGATTTACATTTCACGAGAATAATTTTTCATCGCAATTTTCAAAGATCATATGCCCCTACTATTTTTTATATATTTTCCAGAATGGAAATGTTTTCATAAATTACGTTAAACTCTGAACGTTTGAATTTCTATGGCTGAATGAAAATTTTGAATAGATTGAATTTCATGAGTTGAATTTGTAAGACATGCGTACGGTCTTGCTCCTTTAATTTACCGATTTTTAATACAGAAATATCTGCATCACATCTCCTACGTAGCATTCATCCCAGAATTTTTTATTCAATTTTCTCATTAACCAAACGCTCGTATTTAATCGCATCTCGCTTCTCTGTCTACAGAACGGCATTTCCAGGAATTTCGTGTTCGTTCAACGTGTCGTTAATTTTTACACGCGACATTCGTCTCGTATATATGTACACGCAGTACATATAAAACGCAAATTTATAGCAACGATGACGAATTAATGCAAAAAATAAAAATATGGTCCGAAATTCAATAGTATAAAATTAATAAAGTCAATGCCGTCGAGATGTCAAGCAGTAATACAATCCAAGGGATTTCCGACACGTTATTAATGCGTTAATAAAAATTTGCTCTTTTGTATTCAACTATACTTATTGTAAAGTAAATGTTTCTGAACTTTTGTCTCATTTAATTTTGCTCATATTTATTTCTCACGCGTATATCTACAAAACTAACGTAGATTTAATATATATATTTATGTATTTATACTGAAAAGGATATATCTTCTTTTTTTTTTATTAACAGCATACAGAAGTGAAAAAATAAAACATACGTTATAGAATTACCGAGCAACTGCTTTGTTTCTTAACTTTTGTCGGCAAGTGTATACACGGTTTTAGGCCAATCGAGGACGCGTACGTAACAAGAAGCGCGTAGGGCAGAGTTCGTGTTGTATGGACAGATTGAAAATTAACAGGACCAACCGAGCCGTAGCGATCTCGCTCGTTCGTGTTTTTACATCGTTCAAAAGCGTAAATGGCCCTTGGAGAATGACACTTGATGCTGTTGGGTCTTTTAGGAAAGTCCCTTTAGCACAGACCGTTGGCTAGATGGTCGAATTTCAAATGTACGCCGCTTTCTGTGCGTTCTTCACAGGGACTCGTATTTCTCAGCAGACCCAATGAAATAAACACACCTTGGAAATTTCATTTTCACGCTAATACAGCCTGCTTACGCTGTTCGTCGTTCACAGCGCAGACACTCTTTTGTTTCACCTTCGATTTCGCTGATATACCGGGTACCATTTTTATAATACTTCGAACAACCCTTGTAGATCATGGCCGTTTCGTTATTGGGTTATATTGGTTGGGGTTCAGTATGACCTTGAGTGACTCGTACCGTTTGGTCCAGGTTGTAATTTATACCAGGCTCAAACCTACTGGACGATCTAAGCCAGAATTGCGCAATTGGACTGTGACGGGCAGGAACGTCAGCCGTTGCCCGCAAGGAAAACTGTGACCAAAGCCGCGGTCAAGTGACGTTCGTTGCCATAAAGCAGAAATGGGGAACAACAACAGTAATTGGAGTGTAGCTTTGTACATTTCCAGCTGGAAATTCTAAGAGTGTACCGAAGCATCCTGTAACATCGATGACACTTTTGGACCGTACATTTTGTAGGCGTGAATTGATTAGGAATTTTTAAATGAAACTTTCGTGTTACACCTGCGACAGTGCAGTACCATTAATTTAAAAAGTTAATTTCAATTTTAGGTACAGTATTATACATATAATAATTTAAGTGTAATTTGTGTGTAATATTATGTGTAATAATTTGAAAGATTAAGTAGGAAAGAACATTTCTGGTCAGTATTAATTTTTTTTTTTTCGTTTTGGGTATTCAATCATGTCGGTATGTAGTATTTAATCATGAATATTAAAAACTATGTTTTTTCTTAGTTGTAAAAGGTAGTACTACTATGAGTGCAGAAAGATGAGAACCAAAAAAATATACTTAACGCAGAAAATTGTTTAATATTTTTCACATTCGAATCATTATTGTTCACAAGTATACTGAACTGAAAATTTCTATTAGCGTAAACTTAGTAATTGTGTAGAAGCAAGTGCCATATAGTATGCTCTTAAATTTGTCATAATGTTCCTTACAATATAACGAGACAAAATCATATGCTTTCATTCAGAGAACTGAAGATGACATTTAACTTACTATGGAAACAAACTATTTTCGAAATTTTTATTATCGTTACATGTTGTCCACTTAAAAGAGATAAATTTTGGTGAACAACTATTTTTTATCAGATTGTCGCATATAGCTGAAAAATTGAAAAAACCCGTTGAAGCGAACATCATACATATGTATGTACCGGGTGTCCCAGTTCATATCAGTCAAACTTTGTCAGTATATTCTACGGGTATAAGCAAGAGAAAAATGTTATATAAACACAGGTGGTTTGAAGCTTCGTTAAAAAATTTACAACGAAAATACGAAAAACGAAGGGAATGGTAACGAACTTTCGGTTACCATGATACAAGACAAAAACAAAGCTTCGAACGTCCCATGTTTACACAACATTTTTTTTCTTATTTACATCCGTAGAAAATACTGGCAACGTTGTGATCGGAAAACATTGGGACACACGGTACATACAATTCGCAGTATCTCTGCAGCATATTTTTCTTCACGTCCCGCCATTCTGATACTGCATTATAGTTCTATTAACCACGTTTCATTTTCTCCTCGTGAAAGAGATTTATAAATGATAGAAATCAAAATGGAACAAATAGCGCTGTCTCCTTTTTGCATGAGCTACGCGGTAGGAAACTTCGTTAAACTCGCGTCCGCGATAAAAGTGCACAGGGAATCTTGGAAGGAAAACCACGCGCAAATCGATTACCCTCGTAAAACTGTATGCAACGAGAGATTCCAAGGGGCAAGGGGGGAGGGAGGTGTGTGTGTTCGATATAGCCTGCGGAGCTTTAGAATTTCCAGAGCGGTGCTGTTCCCCAGGTAAATACTTAATCTCCTTTCTTCCCCGGCCTGTTTCGTTTTTACGGAGCTTCACGTGTAATTTAAAGTCACGTCTTATGAACGTATAAATTTTATTGCGTAAGTTTTATCGAGTGCAATAACAGGGCCCTATGGAGTATGGAATCGCGAGGATTGGCACACGGCTTTCTTCCTCCGCTTTCCGCGTGGCAACTCCAGCTTTTCTGCGTACACGGTCAAATAACTTGAACGAATCGACATCGGACGCGCACACTGTAATTTTGGTGATTGTTGACGAAGATGTTGGTTTAACGTATCAATGGAATCCATGGAAAGCAACGAAGCTTGGAGAAATTTTGAAAAATAGAAATCATGTGTGTTATTTTCGAACGAAGTTTGGATCTATTTGAACATTGCATAACAGCTCTGTCCTCATTAGCTGAAATTTCCTATTTACCAATCTTTCACCTCTCAGAGTGCTTTAAAATATTTTGAGCTCCACACATTTCTCACCTATTAAACAAAGTTCGAATGTCCTGTGTGTTTTAATATGTATCGAAAAAAGAATCAAGGCTGTAATTGTAGCAAAAGGTAGCGCTACCAAATACCGACTTTATTGTCACCTCTCAACTGTATTTTTTATAACTACATAAGCTAGGTTTAACTGTTTTCTTTTTTTTTATTTAGGTTTAACCGATTTTTACCCAAAAACAATAGACATATCTTTCGTTTAGTGGCTCTAATAATTTGATCACCCGTTGTATGCCAAATACATTATTTTCCATATAATTCACTAACGAGACGAAACAGACCTACAGCATATATAACATTTTTCGTTCAGAATGACATACTAAACACGTGAGCGAAGTTTGTTTAAAAGCTCATCGGACACCCGGTATATACCATATGGACATATCGCAGTGTATCGGTGTTGAAACGAGAGAATTTCGTTCCGGTACCGTAGACAAGGCATAACAAATTTGCCTGGCGTTCAATGCGTTAACGAGGTTGTCGATTTTCTGTCATACCTGAAAAATTTGTTCTGTTTAAAGGAGGATGAAAAGCTGACGTCGGCTTTTCGGTTAGGCGCGATTTTTGTCCGAACGAAGGTCGGTGTCGCACATTGGCGCGTTACGCTAGGCTACTTTCGCATGACAGCATAATATGACGAGTTGGAAACACCGAACGAGGCTGGATTTACGTGTCCCATTCGAAACAATGCTATTTTCATGGCGTGTCGCGCGTTCGGATTTAAGCCCGTCGCAAATAATAATGGGAAGCGCTGCGAACGAAGAGATAATACCCGCTGTTTTATTGCCGGATCCGCGGAATATACATACGTCCTGCACCTGCGTATCCTCTAGCCGCGAGAACGCCGCTTTCTTCCTTCGATTCTCGCCGTTGAATAGGGAAGGGTGGGAATGGAGCTCCAATTCACAGTGCGTCCGGCTTAAATGTATGCATTCAATTATTTCTTGGCCTATCGACTGAAAGTACAGCGTTCCATTTGTTTAAACTCCGCTTAACCGAAAGGAACTTTATGGAATTCTCGATTTACTGAACTTATCGTTGAACTGTTATCCGAGAAATTGTCGGGCGAAGAGCCCGGCTATAAGAATCGCGATCAATTTTCAATGAGACTAACGAAGAGCGAATAATTGTCCTATGGAATATGCGATTGCTGCGAGTGCGATTTTCCAACTTCGTCGTAACCAGATTTAACCATTATTCCAGTCGAATATTTTATCAATCATTGTCCAAATAATACAATACCGTATTTAATTAGTACGTATTTTTCTTTTTTTTTTTAAATATTTTTCTTATTCTACTTGGACGAGCTTTCCTCGCAATTACGTGCGACATTGCTGCAATGAAAAATATTATTTTATTGTCTGGTAAAATAGATATATTTAATTTTGTTGAATTAATTCCAATAATTAGTCATTTAGTGATAATGACTTTATTTAAAATCGTGAAAATGAAATCCATTAGAAAGAATATAATTCTTATAAATATTAAGATAAGGCTTGTAGTTATTATTTTAATAATAATTTAGAGTAATTGAAATTACATTATTGACTCCGCAGATCAACGTTTCAATTAAACTATTTAAATAGATATATTTAGAATTTTTATTAGGCGGATTTTTATGCAAATTCATATTGTTATGAATATAATTAAAAAAATAGAATCGTTTTGTTCGCCAAATATTATAACGAGTGCTATATTTTGGGTTTATTTATGTATTTGTGCCTTCAAAATTCCCAATAAATGCATAAAAATTCCCAGTCTACCTATAATTATTCATTTTCGTTTCAATCTTCAGCGTTATACTCTGAAAATCGTGCGTAATTCTATCGTATAGTCTGTAGAAGTAATATAGCGAGGTCGTAAAACAGATAGTTACTTGCAACATAAAGAAAGAATAATGTTACATTCTTCAGAATTTTTTCTACAATGTCAAGTGCTATTCATTCGGAAAATAATGTTACAACGAACCATTAAGTGTCATCTAGCGTGTCGACTCAGGTAGAAAGCCGAGATAGCCGAGCTTTTCTAACACTGATCGACTGAAACGCTCGTAAACAGCTTTATTCTAACAATACTTGGACGCTTTCTGTAAAGTACAAAGATCTTAAGTAATTCAATTATCTCAATAATCCCGGAAAGTTTTGAAAATTTTTCAAGTAACCTAACTATTCTCATAAATCTTAAAACCTTAGAAGTTTTCTGTCTCATAAGTTCACAAGGATATTGAAATCCTCCACTGACCTAATTATCTTAATAACACTCGAGAGCTTGAAACCGTCCGAATACTGAAATTATTCGAACAACCATACTTACAATTAATTCAATATTTGAACGAATAAGAAAGTAGCACAATTTATTCCTAATAAATACGGACACCTGAAATAGTAAATATTTCTAATACGTTTTTTAAATTCTTCGAAATTGCAAACTAAATTCCTGAAGCTGTTTACAATTTTCAAACATTATTTAAAATATAATTAAATATTTCTATTATGTCTTTTAAATTCTTCAAAATTGCAAACTAAATTCCTGAAGCTGTTTACAATTTTCAAACATTATTTAACTTTATATTTGCATGATTAAACGGCTGGAAAACCGAGCAAAGGAAAAGTACCACTTTCGATCGTGGAAGGAGGACAAACGAGACGATAACAGTGCCAGACACTTCGCTGTTTATCGCAATTGCATTTTGCTAAGTAATATTTCTACTTACGCTACATTTACGCGCAGCAGCGGATAAAATAAAATACAGTAGCTCTTACGTTGCAAGTATTCGCACGATTCCTTAGCGGAATGCATAGAAATTCAATGGCACTGTTAAGCTCGTTATGTAGCAGGAATAAAATAAAGCGAGTTCACCGTAGCTCTGGCTGAAGGAAAAAGAAAAAGGAGTATAAGCGTGTCTCGCAGAATGTTTAACAAGTATTTCAACGGAAAAATCATACTCTCGAGGATATTTTCTACCATGGTATTGAACATTGCTAACATAGCGAGCGTCTGACCAAGCAACCCCTTAATTATGGATCAACGTACCAAGTTAAGAGAGCTTTACTTTCAAACGGTGCTCGACATAATTCTCCTTCATCAAGCAAATACGAATCTCTATGACCATGTATCATCGGTGTATGAATATAGATGGACTATTAAGAACCGTAAGCAAACCGCTTTTTTCCTTCTATCTTTTCAGTTAGCCGCTTGACATTTGATGAAAGCATTCTCCAGAAGGCAGATATGTACGGGATGCTTGTGAAAATGATGCTCGTTAAAAATTTCAGTTTTATCCATTTCAAATCAGAGAACATCTGTGCAGCGATTAGGCATTCTTTTGACGTTTCATGTTCATCGCAGAGGTAGAAGTTAATCGAACTGTTATGTTGGTGCATATGAAACTAGATACAGGGTGTTTCTTCGGAAAATAATTTTTAGGTGGTTTTGTACACTTTTCTCAATTAGTAAATAGTTTTGTTATTCCAAGTATATGAAAATTATTATTCTTTGAATGCTACTAAAGAACTGAAAGTTAGTTAGGCTACGCTAGGTTTCAGTTAAAAATACTTCTGCTAGACATAGATATGGATTTGTTTTGAATTTTGCCAGTTATTCCATTAAGATACGCAATTTTTAATATAATGTTTTTTTTAGTACATACATTACCGCTCGTGGAAGTATGGACACATGAGAATTAAAAGAAAAAATAAATGCTTAGTACAAAATAATTTTAGTTTTGGTCAATTCTTTGTTTGATAAACATAAAATGAACGAACTATGCATAAGTAATGGAACAAAAACGAATTAAGGTCTTTCAAAATGAAATTTTCTTTTCATTAAAAAATCCTCCTTTGGCGAAATGTCTATACTTCCATGAGCGGCAGTGTATTTGTGAATGTGTATTTGTTTGTTTACAAGCATTAGGAAAAAATAATGAAGAAGAAAGATAAGTTTGTTAACTGTACACTCACAGAATGCGTGATTATCATCACGTGTTTATAAAAGGCATCGTTATAGGAAAAAAGTGTTTTGGTCAACTTATTTTTACTTTGATAACCTATATTAACTGCTAGTAAACAAAAAAAAATTCAAATAAGCGAATGGAGCAACATCTTCATTTTATACTTTTCTTTTCTTAATTTAAACTCGATTAAATCGCATTATTTAATATTAATCGAAATTCAAGCACGTGTAAATATAAAAAAAAAATGTTTCAAATAAAAGTTGCTTTTTCACAAAGATTACAGAAGTGATTATTTTTCCCTGGGTTTACATTTCGAAGTTTCTTAGTCAAACCCTGTTTCACCCTCTACAAGGGTGAATGATGATAAACCCTAACACATACTTGAATACCCCAGAGACACATAAAATTTGTAACCTGAAGTGTACTTTTCGAAATATTCGACTGTGCACAGTTACATGTGTTACCCTAAATAAAAATCGGTTTTATTTTCTATTTGTTTCTGCATTATATCAGTTCCCCGTAATAATTAATTTGTAATTATAAAGTTATGGTTATTTCAGTGCACTGAATATCTTTTTCTACGATTCTCGCGAAAGCTTATTCCTATTGCCAATCGTAACTAAAAAATTGAAATTATTAAGAAACTATAATTTTCTAAGTTTGGCACAGGTAGAGGAATTATTACGAATGACTAACAATAACATGAAATCCTATCTTTATTATTTTTATCCAAACTAGCTGTCAGAATAATTTTGTTCCTTTTGTTGCTATCAAAATTATTAATTGTAACATTTAATTTTTTCTTTTCAACCAGTATCTATCAAAGCCACTAAGATAAGTGTAAACCCAAAGATTTAGGAATTTTCCTTCATAATTTCACACTTGAGGTGCACTTTGTCTTAAAACAATTATTCACTTTTCTTGTTATCTAATTTGCCTAGCGAGATAGCTTGTCGAAGACATAAATTTTCTATGCCCAGGTAGTCCGTTGTATAATCACTCGAGAAGTCCAACGTAGTTAAGCTCAAGTAACTTAGAAGCGTAAACAGTGTGTTCGGAAGCGATTTGGTAATATGAGTACTAATAACTACCTACTTGTAAGCAACACCGAAGTTCCTCTAACTTTTAAAAGCACACTGTAACGTTTCACCAATGAAATATACTTCTCTTAAGCAACTTTTAAAAAAATTTTAATCTACATTATAGATGATACGTTTTTATTTAGAAAAATTCAAAAGAATTTTT
>NW_017100176.1:1177598-1183625 GCF_001263275.1 Habropoda laboriosa
CCATTTTGTAATATTTTTCTTTTTAAAAATTGGAGAAGGAAGCTCAATGTTATATTTACATCCACTGAAAAAATTGAGATTTTTCATTTAATAGTTACCTACGAAAAAAATTCCCAAACTTTACTTATTTTTAGACTCCTCAGGGCGGTGTACTCTATTATTATACAGCGACGGAAGAAAGTATTCATACACCGCCAACTGTTGACTTAAAGTGGCATTAACTTCTAAAATACTATTCCAAATTAAAGATGGTTTGCAACAAAATATTGTCCGAGAATTTAGCTTTAAAAAGAGGTATATTTGATCACCAATTAACAATTAATTATAGAATGTACGACAAATAACATAATAAAGTACAGAACATAGTGGGAAAAAAGTATACATACAGCTATAATTTTGTTACTAATACCAGGTATAATAAGTGATTAATATTTCGTTGAGTTAATAATTGCTTGCAATAAAGGTAATTTTAAAGGTAATCTTAAAGAATAAGAAAAATCATTACACTGTAGAGAAATGTCGAACCAAAGACATCGTACAAAGTACCCTAAACCTAAATTATCACCATTATTTTACATACGTCTATTTATACATCGGTCAGATAAGATTGTACACAAACCAAACTGACCACCGGTGGGTGATTGATTTTCTTCCTTATCCGCGACGAGTTTTGACCGTGACATATTTCCCGTTAATCAGACCGAGGTCGGAACTTTTTCCATTCGTTTTCCTCTTGGTCCCGTCGTTACTTGAACTTTCTCAGCTTGGCTGCTCCTTTTTTCGGGCGTACTCGTTGAAATATTTAACCAACCGCAAACTTTCCGAAGTGTACGAGGCCAAAACGAAACGTAGAATCGGCACGACGATTTGTTAGCAGCCGCGAACGAAGGGAAATTTCCGAATAAGCGATGTAAATTCTAGACCCGGCGATAGCGTTCTCGCACCAATCGTACGGATTACTTCTCGCCAGAACTGAAAATTCCAGTTACGCTTAAAAACTTCCTGTCTCTGATCGATACAGATGTAGAGCATAAACGTGAAAATCTTTTCGTCGATTTATCTTCTAACGTGTGTCGATTCTGAGTATTGACATTTTCTTCCCTTATTCTTATAATAAAGCAACAGTTGAAACACGTTGCTGAGGAGTGTTAGTTAACGCGTTCACTGTTGTACTGCTGGGTATAAGGAAAATTATTCTTTCTCGCATTTGTACCTTTCCGTTGTGCTTTATGCCTGCGTGTTTTAGTTATTAAATCTTCACTTTTTTATTTTCTTAATATTGGACGATAGCAGAAGTTCGTGCCCCATTCGAAAGTAAAACACAATCGGTGTGTGCAAAAGCAGATTTCGTTTGAAACTGTAATGAAACGAAATGAATAATTATTTGAAAATAAAACACAAGCGGTGTATCTTTCGATAGGAATGTAACATTACGCTAAAAGAAACATCTGCGTAGAAGTCGATAAGGTTCTCGCCACCTCTGAAAATCGGGCACGAACTTTTGCAATCATCCAATACTTTTATGTATACACTGTACACTTTTTAGATCACATTTTTTTTTTAGATATATTTTAAAAATTAAGGAAATAAAGTTGACGAGAATTTTCTTCCAATGTAAAATGTCAGAAGGATAGGATAGATAAGGAGTAAAAAATATGAAATTTTGCCACATCCTCCTCAATAGACTACCATTTCTTCACAGATCTGAGCAATTTTTTAAAAAAATAAACTGAAAGTCAAATGGAAATGAAAGCTGCGCTCAAAGAATATTTGAATTCAAAAACTTACGATTTTTATATATTTTAAATAATGAGACTACTTAATCGTTGAGAAAAGTGTACAGAAACGTGCGGAAATGATTTCGATAAAATACATTATTTTTTGAAGAGAAACACTATGTACCTAAAGTTTTATTAAAAAAAAAAAAAGAAACAGGTTTCGTATACAAGAACGTAATACCTACCTTAATTACTCTACAAGCTGTGTCTCATATTTCTGTGCGCTTCTTACTCGTTTCATAAACAGTTGGGCATAATTTGAAAAGATCACCAGGAGAGTACTTTCGATTTGTAACTCGAGTAAATCGCATCATCGGCGAAATGAGCGACGATGAAACGGTGGCCCCTTCTTTCGCCTTAGAGAAGAGAGAGGGTGGAGAACCTGAGACCCTTTGGCAGAACTTATGAATAATGAGGCAGTCTCTCGTTTCAATAAACGCTTACTTTGTCGGCGGTAGTTTTTTACCCTGCAAAGAAACTGCAAACTTCCCTTCTTCTGTAAACGTGATGGACCTTGAAAACACCCTTACTTCCTCGTAATTTCTCGTCAGCTGTACGCGTCATCTCCAACATTAAAAAGATATTATGCGCCTCTCCTTCGGTCCTAATTGTGTTTCGCTTGGCCAGGTGACAGACGAGCAGTTTCATTTGTAACTTCGTTATAACGTGGGATTATCATACCAACTCTCACAGTGGAAAGCGTTTTACATTATGCCGTCTCTGACTCCTCGCTCGCCGAGCAACATTCAATCGCTGGTAAGATGATCGAATTTCTGATGCATTCGAGGACAGTTTGCGCTACTAGCGAGAATATTAAATATCTCTTTAAATATGAAATCAGAAGACGGTGTTTCCATCGTGATTTATGGGGGTGCACCACCCTGAGGCGTCTAAAAATAGGCAAAGTTTAGGAATTTTTTTTATAAGTAACCAGTGAAGAGAAAGCTTCAATTTTTTCAGGGGATATACACGTAACTGTAAGCTTATTTTTCAAATTTTTGGAAAGCAGAAATGTTGCAAAATGGTGGAGTTATTGCGATACTAAAGTGCAAAAATTGCATTAACTGAGTACTGAAGTTCTACTTGATAGTCCATGTTTCCTTGATTTATCTCCTTTTCCTGTCAATTTCACAATTTCCTGACACAAAAACGATTCAGAAGACACGAAGACATTGAAAACGCCTTTCGCCAGTTTCTTTTTCATAGAGATTTGGATTTTTCTATGCTCTTGCAATTCGTCGGCAAAAGTGTACCCTGGCGCCTGCGAAGCGAGCCACTTAACCCTTTCGCTGCGGCAGATTTTACTACATAACGCGCCACATTTTAGCACGTTTCGGCGTATCGTTTTAAAATTTGTTTTACTCAATTAAGGTGAAAGAGTGCAAAGGATGAAATTGAGGCTTAAATTAACATTGAAGTGCGTCAAGACGCTTCAATAGCACAGTGCGAACAAATTTTTAAAGCGCCAATAGCAGTGAAACCTGGCCCAGCTCGTCGCAGGTGTTTTTTCCTGGGCCTGTTTCGCGTGAGAATCTTGCAAAGCGTCTCTTCTCTGTGCAAGACCACTGGCTGTGCTCTTATACGCACGACCATAGTCTTGCAGAAAATATATTCCGATTACGAGAATTAACCCCTCAACCTATAACAACGAGTCAGATTCGTGACAGAAATTCCAGTCAAGATATGTCATTACTATATAGTGCACTCGAAGGTGATTTTGCTATAGAAAAGATTGCAAATCGGATCTTCTTTGAAATTCTTGAAAACTAACGTAGAACTACACTATTTTATTTAAATATTCAATGTATTCTCTGTTTCACTATGGTGAACTTTATGGAGGCCCGTAGATCTGCTCTCTGTCTTGATTAATTATTTACCGAGTGACAATTATTTAATGTCTCTTCTTACTCGCCACTCGACTGCAAAGGGTTGACAAGAAAATTTCATAATAATCCTAACTTTCGTTTGAATTTGCACCACTGAGAATTACTAAATGCGATCATCGATCTATAACAGATAAATTTTTGTTACCCGATACAGTACTAAAACACTAAACGACCGCCGCTTAGATCAGTCAGAAAGAACTCATAGGTAAAGGGTTAAGAGCTTTGGTGTAATTTCACACCCACCTTAGTTTCGACCCAGAGTGTTTCTGAAATTATAAAAGTCACGAAATTATAGAAGTTATGCTTTTCTCTTTTCAAAACGAACAGCTTAAAACCCGCGGGAACTTTCACGACGAACCGTTTCGATACCGATACAAAGCGCAACGCCATCCGACCGCGTGCCCGCAATTGCATAATCTATCAAATGCACTTCCGTTGTAGACAGCGGTGAAAGTTTAGTCTAGGATGAAACACTTTTGTTCGAAGATTCCGCCGCGGCACAAGTGAACGTGGGACATTTCACGGAAACGACACTGTTCCCCCCTTTTGTTTTATACGCGCCGCGGATACGTAGGTGTTTCCTGCGAGGCAGTTTCCTTTCAGCCAGATACACGTATCGCGTTTACACGGCGAGAAAGCGCGTACAGAAAGAGCTGTTTGAAATAACAGCCGGCTACCGGAAGGATATTCGAAACAGTCTCGACTCCAATCACAAACGTGAGTAAAGAGGAGGAGGAACGAAGAGAAGGAAGGCGCGGAGAGAGAGAGAAAAAAAGAAACAGAGGAGAGGAAACGCGCGTACTGTACACCCGAGTAACGGGATAAGTTTCGTGGTAGGCAAATCGTTGGGATGGGCATCAAGTTGCCAGGAAAGTGGCTTTTTTGCGATACGAGTAATATTTTAGCGTGCTTTCTCGTTCATAGTTGCTATACAAACTTTCTGTCGTAGCCCGGAGAGGACTCCAACGACGGGGGTAGTCGCAATTCTCGAGAACGCACTTTACTTCGCAAATCGGAGCTCGGCTCATGGGTATATCTCTGTTCGATGAAATATCTTCCCGGAATTTCGGCGTGTTTTGTTCACGAAAAAATGGTTCGCTTTTGTTGACGTGTTTCTGTAAAGAAAGGCTGATATGCGGACCCGATTGCGATACGGGGCTTCAATGCGTGCCTGCGTCACCAATAAGTGACGATCGGCGGCGAGCGGCCGCTTCTCGAATTGTTCTCCACGCGCGTCCATGTTGTGTCGCGGTGTAAATATGTAGGTCTCGTATAAAACTTTATATATTAGAGAGGAAGTCTGTCAATGTGTTTCTTTTCTGCGATCCCACCTCTCACGGTTAAATCCGTCGTTGAGTTATAACACTGTGAACTAATAATTTCGTCGATTCGCATTTTTTGAGACGTAAAGTTACTTGAAATTTTAAGAATTACTCGAAATGTCAAAATGTATTGCACAACGAAACAGTTGTATGCTTGGAAAATAAACCCTTATCCGGGTAGCGTGTTTATGTAACGTAGATGGACAGTTTGAGTCTGTTGGAGTATGTGAGTAATAATAGGCGATTTTAGTTGAAGGTGTATTTAGGCACATATTTAGGTACGTAAATATTCTTATAGAACTTTACAACAGTATAAGAACAGTATAACTTTTCTCAAATTGAATCAAACGACATGACTTTTATTTGAGAAGTTTAGTAGGATTAGTTTACTAGTTATGTGTGCAGAAAGATTTGAAAAAATGAAATTTATGGGAATTGTGAAGAAAATTGTAAAGGTCACTTTTTTCAATTCTTTTGTCTGAGTTTGTAATGAAAATTTAAAACATATATGTTGTAGATTTATGTCAATTATACATATGTTGAAATTTTTACCAATTTTTTGTACACGTTATCTAGTAAACTAATTCTTCTAACTTCTCGAAAAAATTATACTGTTGTAAAGAATGTCTGAATATTTTTGGGAGTAACTGTACATTTCCTCTTAAAATTAATAAATAAATGCCACGCAATACCGTGTGGCAAATTAACATAAAACGAAAATCAGATCAATTAATCAAAATGAATGAAAATGTCAGAATTTTTGGACTTACATAAAAATTCATATACGCGTTTATTTATGAATACATTATTTATTACACGTGGCAAATTTTACGTCAAATATTAATTGTGGAAATATGTACAAGTAAACTTCATTTTTTAAACAGCTTGCATTGCAGTGATAATTTTCATTTCACGTATTCCCCTAAAAGAAGAAGGAACGTGTGGTAATAAAATCACGCGAGGGAATTAGAGGGAAAAGTTTAGCGCTGGTGCGTACAATTTGTCATACGGTTTGCTAAAAAAAAAAAAGGCAAATATTTG
>NW_017100176.1:1183653-1192626 GCF_001263275.1 Habropoda laboriosa
TTAAAGTAATCGTATATTTTCTCTCACGGCGACCTCACTTTTGTCACTATGTATACGTACCTTCATCTATTATTTTCTTGCGTAAAAACCGCAAGAGGGAAAGGAAGGACGTGAGTGACGACAGATGAAAAAGAACGAGAGTTGAGCCGGTAACGAGATAAAGTAGACAAACTTTAGAAAAAGTAAAAATTAGCTCAAAATTACTGGACCGTTTTTAACCCCTTTCCACGTCTGTTTTGCGCGGATCCTCTTTCGCCTTTGCATAAAAGAATTTTTCCTTAACCAAAGTTTTTCATACGCTATCTATTTCTTCGTCCTCGAAAGCGCAAATAATCTCACGTTTCCAATATGAACTTAAACATGTTACACGAAAGGGCCGGGTAACGAGCCACCTAATTATCTTCTCTAGCTATGGCGGTACGAGAAAAGTTTGATACGTAATTTAAATAGATTCAACGAGTGATTAAGGTGGGAGACAAATTTTTTTATTAATACCATTTTTTCTGTTTCTAAAAGGTCACCTATGCTTTTTGCACAAGTGTATACGTATATGTTATTCTACTGTATTTGTAGCAAATATTGACGTGCATTTAAACATGCAGAATAATATGGCATTAAAGTGACCTTAAACTCTAAAATTTCAAATCAAATGTGAATTGATCTTTTTTATCGTTTACGTCGCGTAATTTAAAGTGACCATTTAATGTCGCGTAAGTTAAAGTGACGATATAGTGTCGTGTAATTTGAATTAACCATTTAATGTCACTTTTTAACATTTATGAAATAAACGATGAATATTTAGCACCGAATCAGTTAACAAGAAAATTGTGTTGTTAATAGAAACTGTTTTCAGAAACACAGTAACATTGTCCCACGCGAAGCTGTGGAAAGCCATTTTGCCATTTCTTCCATCAAAGAAATTTCCTCTTTCATCTCATTCACCTTTTAAATTACGTACAATTTGCTCGCGAAATACTCGAACATTAACAATACATGTCAACGTGAGCAAATCGAAAATGCACAATTAAGCATCACCTGGCAAGCCAAAGTTAGCTAAAACAATAAATTCGTCCGATAAAAGTAATCTTTCCACGCTATATATCTTGTCTTGTATATACTTCTAGTTGTCAAACATCCCACAAAAAATATTCCATCCGAGTGAAAAAAGAGCCAAATACGTTAAACAAATTTCTGTCCGCGTAAACAGTGTCTGCAACAAGCGTACGAAAATCGATTCAACACGTTGATCAATGAAAATTAACCTTATTACAAACTGTATATTAACCGAATCAGTTTACACGAAACACGGTAGCAGCAGTATTATCGAATCAACGACTGAAAAATGATACCACCCCAAACCCAAACGCGAAATCTTCTCCGCCAGGATCTTCTTGTTTCGAAAAAATTCTATCCTATCTACCGGTGTGGTTTTTACACGCGGGCAGGAAACCGGAGGGGGTGAATGTGTGTTCCACTGTGCAAGTGGAAAAAATAAAGTATAATGCCAGCCATTTTCCGGGAGAGCATGGGCGGTCACCATTCGTTAGAAACAAAAAGCTAATGCGGGGATACGCGACATTGGATTCCGATCGACCATTACAGGGCGATCGATCCAAGTTTTATCTGCTGTTGACTCGATGTTAAGCGAATCGCTCGTTCAAAGTCCCTTCCGAACGACAAATGGCTGTTGGTGACACGGAACGAGTACCGAAGAGGCGGCCAGGTACACGATACACATATACACACCACACGTTTCATATCGTGTGCACAGATATTTGTACTTCCTCTCTCTCTCTCTCTCTAGCTGTGACTCTCTCACTATGACGTAGACTACGTTCGAGGAATGGCCACTTGAGGTGATAATTTTTTCTGCTGCCAGCAGAGTAACACCCTGGAGCATTGCGCGGCTGACACGTTGGTCCCCCAACCTGTTTGTTGTGTTGGACGAGGTAATTTGTTGTTGCCGGATTGCGCAACTCTTTCTCTCTCTCTCTGCTCGCAATACGGCTAGGATACTCGATGCGATGGAAATTACGACGGTTGAAATTGTAGCTTTTCAGCAGGTTTCATTGTGCAAATAATAAGAAACGCTCGTTAGCTGGAATTACTGGGTTGCCTCTCGGTACTTCTCTTCCACGAAGGCAAATACAATTCTGTTATTTCAATCACCGACTTTGTGCGCTGTGTATCGTGGTGAAAGGGGTTGCGTTTCTTTCTTAGAGAAAACGATAAGGGAAACATTTGTGAGAATAACACGCAGGTGAATATGGAGGGAAAACGGTGTCTTCGTGAAGTAGAATGGAAGCTTTTGGAAATTGTTTCTTGGTGTCGTCATGTCTGACAATTTTGAACGGTTTTGAAAATGAATGGGAAGGGTAGAAATCTCTGCTTTTATTTGTTTACTAAATTATGTAGGAAGAGATGTTGCAGTATTTGCTTCTTCACTTTTCCAATGTTTGTTTCATTTGAAGTATTGCTGCTGGGATTACCATTCGGCGATATGATAAAAAAAATGGGACACTCTGTATGTAATTTAATTTCGCTGACTTAATTTTATGTTTATTCCAGTGCCTTGAGAGTATGAATAGAGTTGAATACATTTGCCAATATACTGTTATTTTTTGACAAACTACTATGGAGAAGTCAAAAAGTCTGTAAGAAGTAAAAAGTTATTATAATTTTAAAACAAACTTCTTTCGATCTTTTCTACGATTGAAGGGCAATTAGGACTAAAGTTGGATCAATTCTTCCTCCATACATCAGAAGCACGATTTTGTTTACGCAAATATAATTTTTCTTCGCACAGGGTGTCCACGCAATAAAGACTCGATCAAAGTTCCGGTATACAGCAGCCTCGGTATAATTTCCAAGAAAGATAAATTCCTAAGTTCATCGATTCCGGTAGAGTTTGGTATACGTGCAAAAGCTCCCTCTCGCAAATAATTGCACAAATTGAGACCTATAGAACAGCCACGGAATAGCAGATTGGTACTCTGAGGAATTTAGCAAGAGGCAGGATAGAAACGGAACGACGGCTATAATAAGGGAGAGTGAGGCACGTACCGCGTATATCCCATTATGTGTCACATGACAGAATATTCATCGGTTGAGAACTTGCTAAATGGCGAATTTACTATCGCGAGCATTCACAACCAATCGGAAGTAGATCCCCGTGGCGAAGAGCGTAGTGCAGACTCGAAGAGCACCCCATGGTTCCAACTGGGATTTCATTTGATTACCAGATACAGTCGCCTTCTGATTACCTATAAATCAAATTTAACGAGTTTAAAGTACATTGACCGTAGATGGGAGCAAAAAATGACGCTGACGCTTTTCTCCTGTTTCTCTATTGGTTACGTCTAGCGTAATTGCTTAACACGTTCTCTATCACGTCGTTCGTGTATGAATGACAGCGTTGTTTTAGCGATGTACTTATAGCAATTTTTTCTTCAGAGCCGCGTCGCTCATAATGTACTCTGTCGTTCGTAAGTATTGGAACACCCAATATGCTCGTGCAAAAAGTAGGTATTACATGATTTAAATTACATTTTCTCGTATATAAGAGACGTTTATTTTGATAGTGATGTAAGTCCATTTGTGGTCACAAAGTCCCAATGTTTCTTCAAGCAATTCCAAGCAAAAGTTTCAATATTTGTCACCGCAGAAAACATAAAGCGAGACTACTAGTGATCACTAAATATTTTTCAGTCGATTAAAACGCGAACCCTTAAATATCTCAATATTCAAGAAAATGGATTTACACCACTATCAAAATAAACGGCCCATACTAGTAAAAATAAGTAAATACAAAAATTACTTAAATAAGTGAAACCGGGACCTGCTATTATTTTTAAAACGGTTTAACCCTCTACTGTCCAGACACCGTTTTTGGGACGCAAAGCCCGATACGGAGTCTACGAAACTCAATGTCGAATAGAACATTTCTGACAACTTTTCTTACTGATTTACCTTTATCACACATTTTCCTAATGAACGTTATAGAACAGAGCAGTTGGTGGTGTCAGTTTCATTTTAATATAATAACGTTGAGTTCTAAATAGAATGGAAGAAAACAAAAAAGGTAGAGTCAGCGGAGTCTGTTAGACTCCGCCTCGACAGTAGAGGGTTAAAGTATTCCCGCGTGAATGCAGCCGTCAAAGTAGATTTTAGTAGATTTCAGCAGACGTCTGTAGAATTCGGTGGATTTTAGGAAAATTTAGGAGACTTCGGTATTTTTCAATAGATGTTAGCAGAATTCTAACTTCGACTGAAGCTTTGTTAATTGCTAAATTCTCATAAATTTACGTTTCCTTAATAATTCATTTCCCCGATCACTTCTTTGCACCTTATAATATTACAAATAAAGAATTTAATATACCATTTCGCTATTTCACACTGGCAACAGATAAGGTTAAATTGGTCCGTTTCATAAATCCGTTCGTTCACGAACGCTCTCTGTTCCGTTTATTAAATTTGCCGCATTTTTCAAGAAATTCGCGGTTGTTAATAACGCTATAGATTCCTTGTTTAATTACAACGAAACGATGGACGTAACATCCTTGAAAAGTTTAATATATCTTGTCGGTCCTGTGGGATCGGTACGGCGGTTTAACGAAAATTCGCGCGAATCCCATAGCAGCAGTGCAGCACTCAACGTGTTAATTTTGAAATTTTATGCGAGTGTACACGGTGAATTGCTACGCTCGGTGAAACGAGGTGCAGCCGTGGCAAACAGATCTCTGTTCTTTTAAATGTTACGCGAGATGTTGCGTTTTAACCTGTAACGCATGCATATACCGGTGGTCATTTTTCACGCAAAGGAACGCGACAACGGACCATCTTCTGACATTCTTCCGTAAGAAAAATTTATGTTGCGCTGTAGAAACTATACAGGGTGGACCGTGTAAAACAGGCAACGTAATTATCTTCTCTGGTACGTAATTGAAATGGTTTCGTGCGTAATTTAAACGGTTCCAGAGGGTGAATAAGACGAAAGAAAAATTTTTCGAATGGCAGAAATGGTAAAAGATGAAAGGAAGTTTCACGTTTGATTTAAAATTTTAGAGTTCATATTATTATACATGTTAGACATGTAGTAGAAAAGAAATATATAGGGGGAGTTCCTTTAACGCCGGACGGCACCTAATATCGGACATTTGTTATATTTGCAATAATTGAAACGCTACCGAGCCTAGAGGAGACAAAAGGAATAAAAATAAGTTTTCGACGCGTTTCAGTCGCGTGTGCATAGGTAGAGAGATTTATTTAAGAAAAACCTCAAGCGCCCGGCGCTAGGGGAACTCCCCCTACATTCGTGTAAAAGAACATAGGTGACCTTGATAAAAATTTCAAAAAAAATTTGTCTTCCATCGTATTCATCCTTTGAAACTATTTAAATTACGTCTAAAAATTCTCTGGTACCACCATAGCTAGAGAAGGTAATTAACTGGCCTGTTTAACGTGGACCATCCTGTATACTATATTCAGGCTAACGAAAGATTAACGTGTTTATTATATGCTGGTTAATCCTAGGAGTACGAGCAGCGGGAGTCGATGGCCGGGTCAGATGTGACCCAAGAAATTTAGAAATTTCGATTACGTATCGAATAAATAGCACTGTTTAACCAACAGGAGTTTATGGCACGGAATCCAAGCGACGTTACTTTACAGAAGTTTTTCTACAAGTTTTTTGATAACAATAGCCTATTCAAGCCGGAGGGCAAATCCGGTTTATTACCTGATAGCCGCGGAAATTCTCCACTTCTGCAGGCCACATGGTAAGCCGGTACTTGCCTCTGCGCACTCAGTAACGGTAAACATGCCATAAACCCGCAAAGTCGACGTCTCGGCAAGATCGCCACGCGGGGCTGACACCCCTGTTTGGGACCGTCTCTCCCTCTCTGCCAACGCCCTACTCTGCGGACCACGGGGGAGTGCACGAGGGCCTAGGAGGGCGGCTCTAGGGGATGAAAGGCCCACGATTTGCCAATAAGGTAAACTCCCCATTTTGGCGAAAAGAGATATATATCGACACCACTTTGAGCGCTCTAACACGCGATACTCGATATTCTTGATACACCAGTGCGGTCCAGTCCGCAACAATCGACATAAATAAAGTGCGATCACCATCGCGACAATAAGTAGTTGGCACATACACGTGCAATAATTACCAACGCCAACCCGACCTTCCAACCAACAAGAAGCGTGGGAAGCTGCGTTAACAATACCTTTTATGTTTCAAATGTATGAAGCAATTTCTGCCTTCAATTTTTGTAAATAATGTAGACTCGAAGTATAGTTAGAAAAGGAAGAGAATGCAGAACTATTTGTAACGAAGTGATGGAGCACTGACCAGTTACACACGTGAATGAGTACACATTGAAATTTCATATTAATTGTAGTAATTAATCGAGGAATTTATATTCTCCTGCGTGAATTTCTTTCCACTCGGGAGATTATCAAATTTTTCATCATTTCGTGTGATTTCACATGCTTATACTTTTTTGCAAACTTCGCGAACGTATTTTGCATAATCTATTAGGTTTACAAATTAATTCGGTCCTTTTTTTACAAAGTCTTGACGACTGTCGACTAAACATCGCCATATTGTTTTGAGAGAGAGAATTTGTCAGGCAACTCGATGAATGAAAGAAGGCCATCGAAAATAATGGAGATTATTTGGAACATTAAAATTGTTCCTGATTTTTTTCGTAAATATATAATTTTTTGAAGTTCAATTAAGAATTTTTGTTAGAATTAATTTGTACACCTAGTACATCCCTTTCTCATAAATAATCAAATTAACAACGAAAACGATATATCACAGAAGAGCTAATACATTTGCTTTAACACGACCTTTCGACCGTTCAAGTGAACTTAAACTGGCATCAGAATGATTGCATTGCTATTGAAATGCATTTCGTCAGGGATTATTAAATTACTGTCCGATGATCGATATAATTTCAGTAATACTGTCCAAAGGTTAATTAAAAGGTCGCCGAGGAAGATCGGGTTAAGTAAGTAGAGATCGATGGGGAAATTAGGAAAAATGAAAACACTGCGGTGTAATAAAATAAGCGATAATTTACACGCAACGTTGCGTGATTCTGTCGGTAGGAAGTTAACGTTTAATTTCCAACTTGCTCGTACTAATCATATTGGTTAACGAAACCTGTGTTTCAAGTGGCGTTTCATTCCTTTCATTATGCATTACGCATTTCTCACCAAATTCCTAATACGCAAGTTATCGTGAGGAATATTCTTGTCTTCCTTGGTATAGCCTAAATGTGCTTATTTCTGTACGACAGTAGAAAACGTCTGATACTCGCTGTGTACTACAATAAACAATTTTTAAAATCTGAATACTTTAAAATTACATTACATTGTAATATCCCGTCCTGGATCCACTCCGCGATAAAATATACAGTCGAACCTTATTCGCGACGGACATAGTCGTATCGAAAGGGTTAAACGTACATCGTATCGCACAATCGAGAAAACACGTTATCTTTGATTAAATCACAATTGTCCTTCGATCATTTCCACTAGCCGCATCTCTCTTCTTTTTTAGCACCGTTGTAAATTCATCGTTGACAGGTGATTCAGGAAGAAATCTCAGAGGAACGATAGATCGTAAAGGTGAAGCGAAGTGAGAGGTTGCCCCTGTAGAGAGTAAAGAAGTTTTTTTATCACGAGTACACTCGAGAAAGGAGGTTCGGCTGATAAGTAAATAGCATCCGCGATGATTTTCTGCGTGTTGCCGTCAATTCAATGAAACATAAATGAGAGATTCACAGGGAGAATAACGTGGGGGGAAAAAAGCATTCATTGGATGTCATGTGTGATTTTGTACGGTGTGAGAGTTTTTTTCGGAGATATGTTTGCTCCTTAAATACTGTAGGCGCTTTATTTGTTCGTTGATGGGGTGGAAATATTTGAACTCGTTGCAATTTACTGGCGGATATTGCGCGAGAAATCATATACAGGGTGTCCCAGATTTTTTTCCTCGTCAAACTTTGTCAGTATGCTCTACGGGCGTGGGTAAGAAAAAGATGTTATATGTACGTAAGTCGTTTGAAGCTTTATTACAAAGTTATGACAGAAATTCTCTTCCTATTTCGTATTGTTGTTATAACTTTTTAGTAAAGCTTCAAACCACCTATGTTTATATAACATTTTCGTTTTATCACTACCTGTAGAACGTACTGGCAAAGTTTGAACGGAAATAATTGGGACACCCTGTATATGTTCCATGCTGCAACGAACGGTTATATTAATATATATTTGTCACTTGTTAATGGCTCACGTTGAAAGTGATATTTTGCAGAAGAATTAAATAGAAAATTTTGTATAATGCTGAGGGTGAGTTAATAAATAAGTTACACCTTCCCACAGAGAAAAAAATCTCTTTTATTACCAACGTAAACCGATGGCTAGCTGCTACTTCTCAACATAGTTACCGAGGCAATCTTTGCATTTTCTTTTGAAGAGTTCCTTCTTTGCAATAATTGCTTTCAGGAATAAATACATAGGTACACGCTTTTACAAGACCGTGGAAGACTTTATAATGAAAATGTAATTTATTAGAAACGTAGGAAAATTTAAACAATTTTATTTTTCTTTAAGGAGTTTCTGTTCCTTTCAATTTTTTTAAACGCTACCAAAAAGATGTTTCAGCAAGAAATTTATATCACTATTGTAGTAGGATTTTATGGAATGCAAGGATATTCTTTGGTATCTGGGAAAAACACACAAAAGTTTATTTATCTTTCGTCGATACATGTTAAATGTTTGGTACCGAATAATTTCGAACAAATCAATGCAGTGTTCGAGCTGTTGCTTTTGCTTTCGGGCGTCCGGCTTTAAGCAGCCGTACTCTCCCGTTACAATATTAACGGAACGGATAAAACGATTTATAACAATTACCTGTACTCTACTCTCTGGAAGGCGTCCGGCGGATAGTCCAGCCGTTCT
>NW_017100176.1:1192687-1194251 GCF_001263275.1 Habropoda laboriosa
CAGCCGTTCTCTCCATACCACCAGAAGTACTAAGCAATCCTCTCCGAGCTTCCTCAGGCGTCCGGGTAACCTCCCTGTACTCTCCTCTCTAAGAGGCGACCGGCGGATAGTCCAGCCGTTCTTTCCATTCCAGGAGCGACCCAAGTATAGCTCTCGTACTCTCCTATCGCAATATTTAAGTGACACGCGTATGATCGGAGAGTCCACCAGCACTTCTCCTGGTAGGCGACCGCCGGATAGTCCAGTCGTTCTCACCATACCACCTTCTGGTGCTGGTACTAAGCAATCCTCTCCGAGCTTCCCCAGGCGTCCGGGTAACCTCCCTGCACTCTCCTCTCTAAGAGGCGACCGGCGGATAGTCCAGCTGTTCTCTCCTCCAGAGAGTGACCCAGGTGTCAGTCCCCGTACTCCCCTGTGCTGTAAGGGCGTCAGAAAGCTAGACTCCGTACTCTCCCACTCTTAAGGGCGACCGATGGTAATACAGTAACTTCTCTACAAGTGTCAGTCAGTTTGGATTCTACAAGTGACAGCATAGATGGTCCCACGCCTAGGCTGCGTCATTGCTGCGCCCATGTTATCTCGCTCGCATTCAGTCAAGCGTGTAACACTACTACCAGTCGGTTTCCTTTACGAGATTACACGGCTCGACAAATCATAATAGAAAAATATAATTTCTTTAATTTTACTTTTTTTCACCTGGAATTTTTTTTAACATGTTGGTGAGATTTTTCTGATGAAAATGATATCAAACACGATATAATTTGAACAACATTTACTTATTAACACGTTCACTGTCGCGCCAGATTTACAGGTTGCTGTCAGGAGGCCACAAGAAAATACATTTTAAGCATAGAATTATAGTATTATGCTTTATAATTTTTTTTTTCAATTGAAAATAATGTCTAGCTAGCTATGACGTTCAAAATTTTTAGTTGACAACATTTATTTTATTTATTGTAAACATTTGAGGCACTCCAGTCACTGATGACCACCATGGCCATATCGAGGAAACAATCTAATGTTAATACTTATTGAGTGATTAATTTAATTTCATAATATATCGCTTTGGAAGAATTCCAAAAACAAATTGCTAAAAAATTACATGAAATACCTGTAAACATTATCCGTCGAATGTAGAGGGAGAGCCACCGTTTGGTTGCCAATTGTTTATCACATAGAGTCGGCCTACCTCCACGTAAAAAAAAAAAAAAATGTAGGGTCGATTCCACAAGTGTCAGTAAAATGTAGGGTCGATAGCAGCAGAAAAGCTGCTAAACAATTAGAATTAAATGTAACGATAGAAATTATTGCAATAATGCGTAATGCAATTGAAAAATCGCAGAAAAGTCTGATACAAATGTTTGAAAAGTAAAATATATAAGATGAGATACAGTATCTTACCACGTAATGTAACTTTTTATCGTGTAACATATTAAAAACACTGTTTGGGAAAAATTTGTCACAGAATTGCATTTCTTATTTAATCTTCCTTTACTGCTACTTCTTGTGAAATTTTATGCCAGAAAATTGAAGAAATTCTTCTTTCTGTTTCGTAGGCAATTGA
>NW_017100176.1:1194266-1197660 GCF_001263275.1 Habropoda laboriosa
ATTTATTTCATGGTATTGTAACAAGCAAACGTTGAATACATTTTTCATTCGTGTAAGAAGAATTATTTAACACGATAAATTTAGCTGTACTATGGTTATTTTTAATCTACGACCACAGGTCAACCTGATTTTTAATCCCTACGAAATTAATTTAACCACGAGTAAGTAACGAGAACGCTAAAACCTATGTTTCCATTGAAGAATATTGTAAAAACGTATAAATTGTTATATGCAATGTTATAACAAATTGTCGGAAGTATAAATTTTTAATAAAATTGTGAAAATTGATAAATTATACCGTGTTACGATATCGGAAATCTCCCGCGAAAATCTCCCGCGAAAATTTCCCGCCTGACCTAACCGACGATTTTGCTAATGACTTTGGGGAGAGGGTACCGCAGGTATATAAGGACCCGCCGATGTCCCGCGAAATCATTTACCCTTTATACTGGGCCCTAGACACTTCGCGGCGTATTTTGACCTGAAGGTTCTGAGATGTGAATAGAGTGGTCGGGGGCTACTAGCTAGTCTATGTCCACCCTGTACACACTCAGCCTTCTTGTAACACTTGTATACATTAGAATCAATTAGAATTTCTATTACTAATTATTAAACAAATTTTAACAATTACCGGCACTCGCTAGGCACGTAATATCAGACTTTAAATACTCGACTTCGAACTTCGGTTTAGTCATAATTCTATTAATGTTATAATAACGTATAATTTATTAATTTTCACAATTTTATTATTAATTTATACTTCCAAAAATTTGTTAAAACATTACATATTATTATTTATACATTTTTGCAAGTTTCTTTGACAAATAAGTACGTTTCAACGATCTTATTACTTTCTCGTTGTGAAATCAAGTTCGGAGGATTAAAAATCAGGTTGACCCTTGGTCGTAAATTTAAAATAGCCATAGTGAAGGTGAAATTATTATTTTAAATAAATGTTTCTATACGAATTAAGAATCTATTCAACGTTTGTTTGTTGCAATACCGTGAAATAAATTGTATTATATATTTTCTCAGTTTAGACTGAATTTAAAGTTCGTAAGGATTAGAAATCAGGTTGACCTGTGGTCGTAGATTAAAAATAGCCATAGTGAAGGTAAAATTATTACGTTAAATAATTGTTTTTATACGAATTAAATATTGATTCAACGTTTATTTGTTGCAATACCGTGAAATAAATTGTATTATATATTTTTTCTGTTTACACTAAATTTAAAGTTCTGTTTACATGTTATAACAATTAGAATGTAGACGTTTTGCCGTTTCACGGTTTTTCCTCTGTTAATTATGTGTTTATAAATCATTTCAAACTAAAGCAGCACCATGCCCACCCTTAATTAAACCGTCTCAGTAGTTTACCGTAATTAATAATCTATTTTCGGAATTTATACGAGAATTTTTGAATTTTAGTAAATACTAGAGTCAGTGCATCGCGTATTGAAATAATAGCTTATACAGATAATCTTTTGAAATTACTCTTAATTAGGGAAAATCTTGAATCTTGTATGGAAGATGAAGATTTTCAGGAAATATTTATTTTTCAACAATGAATTTTTGTTTTATCGATTAATAACGTACGAAATGATTTTTGGAAAATTTTCTTCGTTTGAACGTTCGTTTAAGGTTCGACTATGATTATCAAATCTCTCGAAACACCGTAGAATGTTCAATTTTAAAAGTAACTTCTTCAATTTTTGGATAATCTGGGTAACGTGTTAGTGTTGACGATACACTTTCGAGTATAGACGTTAAAGTTCATAGAGTGGTCGGGGGCTACTAGCTAGCCTATGTCCACCCTGTACACACTCAGCCTTCTTGTAACACTTGTATACATTAGAATCAATTAGAATTTCAATACAATAGACTGAATAACAATTCATTTTAACTAATACCTATTAGAAATTTTCCTTTTAAAACAAATATAAATCATTTTACCAATTACTGGTACTTGCTAGACATTTAATATCAGACTTTAAATATTCTCCTTTCGGTTCTTTTAAATACAATCAAATAATTTCTTCAATTATCGATACTGACTTGGAATACTCCGCTTCGAATAAAATATTTCGAAATTATTTTGAGGTTTAGGGAAATAAACATTTGAATTTTAGTCATCGTTGTTCTTCAGACTTGTCGAATAGGATATTGAAGTGACTTTGAGAGGTTGCTTTTTCGTTACAGCATAACAATCAATATTTACTTTTCTTCCAGCAATTGAAATTAATTTGAAATTTTTCATATATTTTCTCTGATGTTGAATTTATTTTATGACTTGCTTTTTTGTTTACTAATAATTTACCATCCAAGGAATTTGTATGAATTGCATGTTAAGTAGTTAGTTGATTTCTTATTGTATATTGTGAGCTGATTTGGAACGAATGCACTACACTCGTGCACTATGCCCACCCTTAATTAAACCGGTTTACTTGTTTACCGTAATTGAAAATCTATTTTCCAAATTTATACGAGAATTTTCGAATTTTAGTAAATACTAGAGTCAGTGCATCGCGTATTGAAATAATAGCTTCATCCCTAGTTCGCTTATTATCGAATATTTTTACACGTTTAACTTCTACTACTCCCCAATTATCGTCGCGTATTTTATTTAAATTTTCTTATATTGTAGAATCGAAAAAGATATGTATTCGCGTTTGTTCTTTTATTCAATTTATATTCCGCGTTTATTTTATACTTTCTTTCAATTTTTCATTCGCGTTCAATAATAAAGTCAAAAGTAATATAAATTCGCGGTTTCTCCCTTTCTCAATAAAACTGAAATAAATCGCGTTTCGAAATACTTTTCGCGTCGTCCATTCCACAGTGACTCACACTTTGTGAGTTTGTGAGTCTTGTAAAATCAACTGGAACTGAAATAATTGATGGAAGGATGATGATCTGAGAGGAAGGAAGGAAGGAAGGATGACGATCTGAGTGAAAGAAAGGGGAAAATGCAGTCAAATCCACGTTGCAGAGCTCAGCTGCTTAATCGGCGAACAGTGAGTTACAAAATGGGTTTTTTTTCTGGTGATTTTGTTAAGTAGTTAGTTGTATCAAATATGAGCTGGCTGCTCCAAATTAAACCGTCTCCGTAGTGTTTCGCAATTAAAAATCGGTTTTCGGAATATATACGAGAATTTTTCAATTTTAGTAAATACTAGAGTCGTTGCATTGAGTATTATAATAGCTTCATCCCTAGTTCGCTTTATATTAAATGTTTTCACGCGTTTAATCGATACCTCCCTTCAAATTTACTTGCATTAGAGATTCGAGAAAGATATTTTTTTTTTTCTGGTGATTTTGTTAAGTAGTTAGTTGTATCAAATATGAGCTGGCTGCCCCAAATTAAACCGTCTCAGTAGTGTTTCGCAATTAAAAA
>NW_017100176.1:1197840-1236094 GCF_001263275.1 Habropoda laboriosa
ATCAATTCGCGGTTTCTTCTTTTGCTTTATATACATCGCGTTTATTTCATATTTCTTTTCTTTTTTTTACGTATATTCTATTTAAAGTTACCTTCATTCTAAAAATCGAGAATAATATAATATCGCGGTTTCCCCTCTTAAATAAATCGCGTTTCGAAATACTTTTCGCGTCGTCCATTCCACAGTGACTCACATTTTGTGAGTCTGTAAGTCTTGGATGGTTGTTACACTATTTATTAGTTTGAAGTAACTATTGCAAATAAATCTCTCTATTTTGAAATTCTTCTTACAGGCAATTTTAATAATAAATCATACACGTAATATTAGTAATAATTCGTACAATATTAATCTTCCTAATTCTTAAATTAAGATTACAAAATAAGCGGGTATCGACTTCCAAGAATTTTCATTGTTGAATTGTAAGTAAAATGTAAATAAGATGACAGTCGCCTTAAATGCAATTTAAATAATAAATCTCATAGGCTGTATTAATTATAATGCTTATAAAATTAGAATCTTCCCAATTGTTAAATTAAGGTTACAACATGAACGAGAATCGATTTTCAAGAATTTGCATCCTGGAATTATAAATAAAATAAACCACTCAGAAATGTCGACTGGTAATCGTGACACGACGATAAGTCACTTGTGAAACAAATTTTCGTGGCTCTTTTACGAGGCACGCGAGAGGGATGATACCACGTATCGAGGCAGCTGCAATCACTGCATTAATTGTGTAACACGTTTTAATGCCCCGCTATAGCGACAAAGTTCTGCATCGACGCAAGGAAGAGAAGCGATAACGAACCACGTGAAATCGAGCGATCCTACTGAACGATGTACCGAATACAATTAAATCCTGTAGTAATTATTTGCTCGTTCTCGTTCTCTTTCCTCTCCGTAAGTACAAAGAAATACGCCTTTGTACGCTCGTATATGCGAACAATTAACGTATCCAAAGCGTTCTTTTACTTCGATAGATGGAAATATCTGTTTCGTTAGTTCTCCGATTATCTTACAAAAAAAATTCAAATTTATTCTACGATTTTATCCCGACGCAAGGTTCTCTCCTTTACGAAAATACGTTCAACAGTATGAAAATCATTAAAATATTAATACCACCTACGCGTGTGTACAGAATTAATATGCTCTTCTTTTCTTCTTCGGTTGCGGATGAAAAGATTCCGGGATTCTGTTTATTGTGTCACGAGAAAGTAGCTCCCCAGAGTGGATGACAAAGTACAGGTTTGTTTTCCTTTAATGCACTTCTGAGAGACACATAAATTGAAGCCTTTTAGGTTGTAAATTCTTTGTCAGTCACTATCCAATTCCATTTACGTTGTCATCTTCGTACAGTTTTACATTCCTCGCAGCGAACATCGTTCCCTTTCTTTCTGCGATAATCAGACACGGCGGAATTTCCCGATCTCTATCCGTTCCATCCAAAGTCTTCCGGTTGGAGGTGATACTAACTCTTTGTACACCTGTAAACATAGCAGCGAATTGTATATTAGGACGTCCCGAAAATTCCCGCGGTTTTAGCTGTACGTTTCGAAGAAACGTGACTCCACTGAAATTAGACACTTTTGTTCAAAATAATTTCCATAATGTTCGATATATTTTTACTTTCAGGATAATAATACGACGGGGTTTATTTAGGTTTAATAAAAACGAAATTCTGATTCTGATGTTTGCTTTAGATTAGACTAGTTCTTCCCGCAGAGTATCGGAACGTATTCTGTATAGATACTTCCGGGAGACGTCGATATGTCGCGAATATAATTACGATTCGAAAATCTAAAGGGTTCGGCAGAGAGACGTTTAACAACGGTAATTACTGGCGGAGACTGATCTTTACTCATTGTCAAGGTGTGGTTTTTATAATGTAGGTTTTACAAGGAGTGGGGTCTGCGTCTTTGTTCTAGAGTCTGTGACTCTAGTCCAGTTCTGGAATGATTAGTCTGGTTTCTGGTTAGATGGGCGACTAGAGCATCGTTGCAGCTGAGAATGTGCTTTGCTGTCGTTACATTAATAATAATAATAAAAATACCAGACACAACTCAAACTGCAACCCTACACACATGCAGCAATACGGAAAGTTGTTATATTAAAAATATGAAGTATAACAGTGTCGTACTGAGAGCCGATCTCTCGGTATTGTAAATCGAGAGTTTGTTTAAGCGTTGAGTGCGATACGGGACTGCGTGAAGGCACTTGAGACATAGACCAGACGGCGGGTCATAAAAATGGGAAAATACCCATCGCCGGCGAAAACTATGCCTGCAGTCAGTCACAGCCGAAACATAGTACGATACACACCCTCTCCTTTAACCGTAGTTTTATATATCCTCGACCGCTCCACCTTTTTGCTAAGCCTCAGATTCCTACAAACAGGAACATTCCTCGATGCAACAGAAGATTGAGATGAGACCTGACGAAGGTCTGTTTCATCAGCCCAACACCTCGGGAAACGGGAGAACCAGTTAATGATAATAATAATGTATCCCGATCACATGGTCAAGCTTGCTTTTGTTAAAAACCCTGCGAATAGGCGAAAGGGGGCAACGAACTCGGAAGGCAGTGGTCTTCCGGCGTTCGTTGTTATTAAACAAGAGCGAGTGTGTTTGTGCGAATGCGAATTGCTAAGAGAGTGAGAGCGAGCGCGGGTCGCGAAGACCATATAAATAGGGAAAACAATAGCGAGGATCGTTCATTTTTAAGCGATAAAGCGTTAACAGTGTTGTTTATCCTAATTACATTTTGCCAATTTCTAATTGCATTTTGCATTCCGTTTCCTCCAATAACAAGAGCTACTGCGGACAATTTCGAAAACTAATAAGAATGATAGGAAAAAGGTATACTAAATAATATAGAAATATCATATTAACCCTTGGACTGCCATTGGCGCCTATAGTTGTCCAGTAGTAATCGACCAAAACAGCAGAACAATCTAACAATGGAGTATCCCGAAGTGATAATCACCGATATCGACGAAACTTTGGCGATGTTCACCTGTAAGGTTAAGCGGTTCACCCTGTATATATTCATATTTCGCGCGAATGCCGATCTTCACGTTGATTCCCACCGGAAGACACTAGGAGTTACTCGGAAGCTCGTAGAAAGCATGGCTTAACGCGAGGCAAAATTTGATATCGAACCGGTTGAATGACTAATTAATTATCACCGCGTCACAGAGAGGGGACGTTGAACGGTAGAACGAGCCGTTCCAACGTCTCTCCGTGAGTATGTTTCAGTTTTAGCAACCTTCTGGTCTTCTAGAATTGCCGTGAATTACGAGTACCAGGGATTCTTAAAGCTTCTCACGTAATGAGAGTCTCCAGGATATAAGGAACGGAGCGCTTCCAGGTTCGAAATTCATTAACGGAACCTACTCCTTGCTTTACACTCTCTCTGTCTACCTTTTTCTCCCTCTCCTCTCTCCACTTGTCCGCCTTCTTCACCCTTCACCCTTCACCCTTCACCCCTTATTACCGTTTACCGCCCTTCTTGCCGCTCGTTGTGTGCGAACCGTCGCACTTGCGCCACCGGGATAATGGTATTTTTATAGGTTTACTTGTTTCTCACCCGGTAAGTGGACACAGTGATCGACCGCGCTAATTATTTTCAGGGATAAGCCGGCCCCTCCCCGGTGGATGTTTTCTTTTCCTCCTGTCGTTGAGAAAATAACGAGACCTCCCATCCACCCTGCTGGATACGTCGATTAATGTGACACAAGCATGTGATTTAATTCACCAATACGTTCTCGTTCTGGCTAGAATGGATTTTGCTTCGTATTGCAAGATTAAATCGCGCGAGGCGTGAACGATAAATTATATCAACGATAGTGAACACGTGACTTATTGCTGAGCTTCTTTTTTTTTTTAAATTCTGATTTTCTATTATTTGTTGGTTCTAATGTTCGTTATCTCTTTGTCGGTCAGTTCGAAGGTATTTTGAAACTGTTGACGAGGTTTATAGTGGGCCATGAAACAACTGAGCGATCCATAGTCTACATTTTGAGTTTCTTCCTGAAAGTCACAGTCTGCTGTTAGTATTCGCTGCTAACACACCTCAGCTTTTCTTCAGTTTCGCTGTTAACCCTTTGCAATCGAGTGGCGGCTGAGAAGCGGCATTAAATAATCGTCACTTGGTAAATAATTAACGAAGACAGAGGACAGATCTATGGGCATCTATAAATTTGTTCACCACAGTGAAGTAGGGAACGTATTGAATATTTAAATAAAATAGTATACTTCATTTCTGCGTTAGTTTGAAAAAATTTCAAAGAAGATCCGAATTGTAACCTTTCCTACAGTAAAACGATCTCCGAGTGCAGAGGGTTCATATTTCGAAAGTTTTAACACCGGTTTTAAAAATGTCATTGTGAGAAAAATTCGTTTGAATGTTCGATTATCGACGATGCGCTTAGCTAAACCGCCTCGAATGGCATGAAATCACCAATCGACTATATTTCTAAAAGCACAAACTATCAATTTAAGCGAAACAAAAAAACGATTTTCTGAAACCTCAAGGTTGGTCCAACGCCTTAATTGAATTTCTGCAAATCGTAATGGAAATAGGTGCAAACGAAATTTTCTGAAAACGCTGGCTGCGATATTTCCCTGTGTATTTCAGTGAAAGCCCCCAATGATCCGTACAACATCGTGCAAATCATTGCAGCACTGTAAAACAAAACCTGCAATTCATCTACCCGCTGAATGATCAATAGCGCGGCACGGGTAATTTACGCGGGCGAAGGTAATGATTTGAGTCTTATTAAATTTAATTACTGTCACGAAGGGGCGTGGACGGAGTTATGAAGGGTGTCGGCGCAGAATGCTGAGAACTATTGGATAAATAAATTTCTCCTATTTCTTCCGTTACAGTTAGGGGGGTGGTACTTTCAACTAACACTCGAACGAGGTCTATTTGAACCGGTGCGACGCTTATAAGGTTTTTCATTTTTTAGCGTGAGTGGAATGCAAGACGGAGAGAAATAAGAAGTGCAGCATAAGTAAATTTTATGTAATGGAACCTTTTGAAGAGCTATCAAGCCAGTATAAGAAGGTAAATACGAAGTTGACGTAAACAGCTAATGGAAAAGAAATTATGCAACGCTCGAGAAACGTAATATCTTCTAATGGTTAACTGCAATACAATCTGCAGTATGTATGGAGTTGCTAACATAATATTTTAACGCGACTGATGAATTAATTTATTAACAACTTTATTTCACCTTCACTTTTGTCTTTAACGTAGAAATAATTGAATAATTTATTAGCAAGTTTGATATCGTGTTAAGATTACTGCTTTACGTTATACAGGGTGGGTCATGCAGTATAAGCCACTTAATCATCTTCTCTAGTTACGAGTTATTTTTCTACTTTGTTGGATATGATAACACGAGAAAATTTTTATACGTAATTTAAATGGCTTCAAAGGTTTCATTTTTACGCTACCTTTAATGTTTTCTGAGTTTTCAGTTTGGTTTATTGGTGTAATTGGTAATTAGTTGACAATTTGTTTATGCCCCAATTTCTTTTGGATATGTTTTAAGTGTAGGTATTAATATTTCAAAATTGTATATTGCGTAAAGAAATAAATAAACGAAGGTGTAAGTAATTAAATAAACAAATTCATTAAGGCAGGAAATAATTTATTGAGACACAAGGGTTGCAATTAATACATTGTGTTTGAGCTTAAGTGAAAAGTAAGTAGAACAATTTTAAACAAATTCTTTTTCTCTATCTTATTCATCATTTGAAACCACTTAAATTACGTATACAAATTTTCCCGTACCACCGTAGCTAGAGAAGACAATTAGTTGACCTGTTTTACGTGACGCACCCTGTATATCGTCACGATAACCATTTATCCCAATAATTATATTCTCATTTCGGCACAGTTTGCATGATACTTCCGTGAAGGGTGTTCATATAATTTAAGCTTGGGTTGCTGCTATTATTGTGATAAATTTAATAAAAAGTGGCTAACCAACTATAATCATTTATCGTTGGTAGAGTGTCAATAATTTGATCAGGCAAAAGTTTGGAAATTCTCCTTGCAACTTTCATCGTTGAACGTTGAAATGCAGCGAAGCAACCAAAGTAGATAAAATGCATCCGCTGGGTCTTCAGATTGCAAGTTTTAATTAATTACGAAGCCTATCATTTTGTTTTGCACATCTTACTCTAATAACTTAATACGGAATATCGCAATAATATTACACGTGTACGCGAAAGTTAGATTCGTGCTGGGCGAACGGATGTAATTAGCGTGAGAATTATCACGGAAATTCGGCACGTTAAACGGTTGTTATCGAAAATTCCACGCGGTTACCACTACTAGAAAACATTCTACATAGAAAGCAATATATTGTAGCAATGGAAATTCGGTGTAATTGCTAGTAACCAGCGATTGGGTTTTCGAGAGCTAGCGACGCTAGGGAAGAGTGTTTGGGCTAGAGGTATGAAAGAAGATTAGGTATTCGAGATTATCGCGTGAGAAGAAGACTCTTCGATCACATACAGGATCTATTGGTACAGCTATCGCGAATAAAAAAACTCAAAGGTATTCTTCGATACTTTGATTGTCTATATTTCACAAATTTGAATGTTAAACGCAATTAGCCAGTTAGTTAGTCTACCTTTCTTCTTGTTGAAGAATCACACTTGCGTCAGAAATACTCTAAGCCGAAGCAGGGCGGGTAAAATTAATTGAAACGTTTGTATGCTATCGAGATGGTGTATTTTCCACAAAGACTACGTCCATGTTGTCGCAGAGTAGTTCGCCAAAAAGTGCAAATTCAAAGGTCTAGTGGAGAGTGAGGACGCGTCGTCCTACCGATCCATGCCCACTTCCCGCGTGAAGCAGGCATGAGAAAAACCCAAAGGGGTGAGTCACCCCCACCGTGTGCTGGACCTGACCTTAAATAGCTCGTTTCACCGTCTTCGGGACGGATTTTCTCACACTTGGGATTCTACATGCTAAATGTCTAACTATGGACGAGCCTTCTTAATTTATAAATTATTCTAGAATGAGTGTGGCAACATATTTGTCAAATAGCAACGTTTCTACCTCTTGGACAGTTCCTTGCCCGCGGGCCCGAGAGCTGCCTGCGGGCCCGGGACCTGCCTACGGGCCCGGGAGCTGCCTACGGGCCCGGGAGCTGCCTACGGGCCCGGGAGCTGCCTACGGGCCCGGGAGCTGCCTACGGGCCCGGGAGCTGCCTACGGGCCCGGGAGCTGCCTACGGGCCCGGGAGCTGCCTACGGGCCCGGGAGCTGACATTTATGACTGATCGATAGTGTTTGAAACAGGAATGCAATGAATAGCATTTTGTTAAGTTTGAATCGTGCTTCTTTTTTGTAATATATCTGAGGATTTATGTAAATTTCTATGAAATTTTTGTCTTTATATATCTTTCTTTTCTATTTTTACTGTATTTTTACTTGGAAAATACGAATTTGCGAGCTTAATTACGTGGTCTATAGTAACTTGTATGCAAATTTGTATGTTTTGGAAATTTTCTTTTTAAAGTGATGATTTGTTTTTGTATACATTTTTCTTTAATTTTTACTTTACTCTTTTGCTGAAAAATAGGAATTTGTGAGTTTAATTGCGCGGTCCATAGTGTCCTGTAAAATGGTAATTGCATCGAATAAACAGTATTTCCACAAGTATACTTTTCTCTTGTCTCACTTATATCGCGTCATTTTTCATAAACGGTAACTTTCGTATTTAATATTTTTTTTCTATCTCTATCTGTCATAAGCTTATTAGCATTTATAACTTCTCAGCCCCTAACTTCACGGAGAGACTTTTTAAACATGGAGATCCGCTTATAAAAAGGTACTGTTTATGTGTTTTAAAAAAATACTTATCAAGCCCAAAAATTTCTGATTGTAACGACCGTTTCCGTGTCTCAAAAATGCATAGAATTGCGACGATAAAGAAGAATATATGTTTACGGGGGAAGAATGGCAAACGTCTGTCCTAAGTGGTAGAGTATTTCGTATGACAATATTGAGTAGCAATTGTCTCGTCCCTTATACAGCGAGTGCTTTTTATCTTGACGGCGGCGTAGCGAAAAGGATAAGAAACAGCCATTTAACTAAGATTTTTGCTGGATAAAATGTTTAACTTTTCCTTGTCATGTATAATGTTCTTAATTAAAATGTAAACTTACAGTGACCTGGCTGATCTTTTTATTTAGAAAATTCATTTTACTCATGTTTATTCAAATTACGGGGCACGGTATCGTGCACCTTCATGTTTACGCAATTGATTAAAGGATTAAATAATGTTAAGCTTGCACTTTTAAGCTATGTTTGCATTTGTAAAGTATTAAAAAGATATTGCACCACTAACTAAAAATATAACCCTAGCAACACTGACATTTTTAAGACTTTTACACTTTGAAAGAGTAATTCAATTATGTCATTTTGAAGGAGCTTTGCAAATAATGAAGTTCATATCGAGATAAAATCGAAAAATATTTTAAATCGGTGCACAACTATTGCGCCACATTCCTGTTTAATGCATTTCATGGTTTTCTATCGTGAAACTCTTATTGCTATATCTAATTTTACTATCCCCTTCCGTGTAATTTTATCAATACTTAGAAGTCATTACTTAAAACACCAATACTCTTGAAAATTGTAGTTGTGCTCCGCAGTGTATTCTGTATTTCTAAGGATGTAGTTGCTGCTTGTGAGCATTTCCCTTTAAAAATATCACGAATGGGATAGCGTAACTTGAATGTTTTTTGTTGCTACTTGTAATTAGGACAGGAAATAAAGACTCACATCTTGGATGTTCAACACGTAACGCACTAATGTTCCCTACTTAAGGAAAGGAGAAGCTCATTTGTACTAATTTGTCGGCCCTTCCTGTACATCCATTCAATATTTTATCATTTCACCCTATTCAATTCGTCACGAGACTAATGAAACATGTGAGATAACGATGAAAAAAATTCAAAACCACACGGATTATTTAAATTAAAAGTGACTAAACAGTATCTGTTATAGAAGAACCTATATTGTGAAAATAAATAAATGTTGAAGTTACAATTTAACAAAGTATTTTCTAACTGATTTTTGCAAGAATTTTTTAACGAAGCTGATCGAAACCAACTGGGACACCCTGTATATACGCTTTTCGTAAATAAGTGACCACTTTTACAGAGCGTATACACGTACGTTCTTCGTAGCGAAAGGGTTAAATATTTCGTAGGTTTTTCTCTTATTCATCGACAAGAGAACATCAACCAGCATAACGAAAAGTTTCAACAATGTAAATATCTTACAAATGTTCGTGGCACACCTCGTATTACCATTCTACATTTATTCGAAATTCTACTTACGCTGCATTACACCTCGAAGGTGTAACAATGCGTGCATAAATTACATTATGCTAATTATCAGCAAGCTTTTTTCATATAATTGTTTAAAAGTTGCACAAGCCCCATTTAAAAGCCAAAGTTCACAAAGTACGAACACGTGCACGATTCATTACATATTACATATATCTCGCTTTCTTGTATGGAAATGAGGGTCTAGAAATTCAGGCAGAACCACGGCGTATGGTAACCAGAAATACAATTTTCCAGTATGAACGGGATTAAGGTTCGCGATCGAACGGAAGAATTCAGCCTTACGTGAAATTTCAATAAAATATCGTCCATCTGTGACTACCGTCTTTCTGAGTTACACCTACCAATATGTCCTTCGACTGCCATTTAATCAGACCAATTTATCGAGTCTTTAACTCTCGAAAGTCCGCGTTTTCTTTCAAGTTGCACCGAAGTATGCTACATCGTATAAGGGTAAAAAAATTACAGGTTTATTCGTACAAAATTGAAAGTGAAATCTTCGAAAAAAAAAAAAATGGACTGTAATCAACCTTGAAGACCTCTTTGAACCGTATTATGCGACACCGAGAAACTTTGACCAAGAGAATAATTTAAGATATGTAATTAATTTTTTATGCATATAGCAATGATCACATTCTGCAAAAGTGCATAATTATTTAATCCACGTTTCATTTTCCCGCGGTTTCGAGCCGTTCATTTCGAGTAACTTCATTGAAAGGAAATATTTTTATTTAAAATACTTTCTACAATATTCCATACACATTTGGCACAAAGATTGTCACATCAGCTTACCTATTCGACGTTCAACATTTTTCTTCCGTTCTCCTCTTTTATTAAATCGTTCTAAGTAGACAGGGTCAGCTGGAGATGGTGCAGGACTCTTTTTCGACGCGTGTACACGGGAAAATCGATCAAGACGCCCGCTATTTTCCAGGCAGGACGTAAACTGGCGTTCCCCGCTCCGATAGTTATCCCTAACTTTCGTGCCTCTAACCAGTTTTCACATCTTCCCTTCCCGATCGTTCCTGTCCACGCGTGTTTCCATCGTGTAGCCCACGGCGCCTCGTCTCTAAGGGATGCAATATTTGACGGAACAGCAGCGGGAGAGACCGAGGTCCACGCGTAAATCCGTGATACCGTAGCCCTACCATCCCCAATGAGGGATAATAACCGAGCCCTATTTAATACTCGGCCCACGTACAGACAAGTTAGGTTGAGGGAGAACGAAGCAAAGCCCGGGGACAACCCTGCTATAAAGTATCTTCGCGCTTTATCGAGCAAATTCGCACGTAGAAATGGAGCCAACTGCGAATTTCTAACGAGCCACGACACCGCGCCGGTGACACCGTAATTGCGACATCAGGTGATTTCCGGACTATTTTTTGCAGATAGTGGAACACCGTTCTTCGTTCGTCGTTATCTTATTCGTTTTACCAACTGCAAGTGTGAATACTGTTTGTTATTCACCCTCGGACGGCGGATGGTGTGATAGTCGCACGCTTGGCTGATGCCGGGTCAAATATGACCCAGTACTAAAATTTTTTGATTTTATTAGGCGTTACAAGTTCGATTAACCCTTTGCACTCGAAGATCTTTTTGCTATAAGGAAGCAGCAAATCTTGCTACGTTGATAATGGAAAATCGTTAAATTAATATATTAAAAAAGAAAATTATTTGATACTTCAATTGTTCACAAAATTCTAAGCTTGCCATAAACCTGAGGAATAATTACAGAAAGTTTCCTTTGATTCGTAATTTCCTTTCCAATCTTCATTCGTTACCACCTCCACATTAAACATGCAATTAATAACAATACAATTCTAATGGGACCTTTGAGGCTTCCGGGTTAGAGCCGCGTCCAATGATCATTAAATTGTTAATTATTAAACTGTGTCACTTTGGATTTCGATTTCTAAGTCTATCATGTCACTTATCGTTATCAACCAATCAGGCGTTTCGCAACAATTCGAGTAATCCATTTCGCAAGATCCTCGAAAGTCTCATTCGCTACTTCATCGATCAAAAATGATCCAACACGAAAGAAACGCTGCTCCTTCACTATCCATTTCTTACCGAGAGAAAATAATCACAACATCCTATGCAGCACTTCTCTCCCATGTTGTCAAATGGGTAAATCATGTTTAAACGTCGAAGCTCTGTCAAAGGCAAGTTGCAGAAATGTCTCGCGCGAAAGGATGTGGCTTGAATCGTAGATCTCATACAGGAACAGTAATTGTGCGACATGATTCTGACGCGTTTATATCCAGACGCGTGCACATGTCACGAGCATAACGGATGGAAAAATCCGACAGGAGGAATCGCGTGGACCGTTGAAACAGGGAACGAGGAAAACGCCGTTAAGCTTTGACCGGTGAACCGCGCCTGGTTTATGCGTTACCCCGGCTGAAAATTCTTCGAGCCGCCTAACGACACACACACACACACGTACACCCTGGCGTTCACACTGTTCCGCGTATGAAGCTTCGCGTAATGAAGAAATGCAAGAGAATATAGGGTCTGTGTTTCCAGTTTTTCCGGCCACGTACACCTCCACCGGGGCTCTCTTGCATGCGTGAAGCTGATGATTCTCTCTTCGTTTGTCCCACCCTTCTGCAACCACTACCTTACTTCCTTCCACTCCTTTTCGCCCTCCTCTTCAAGTCACCGCCGCCGCCACCGCGCCGTGTGTTCACGAAGCTTTCTTCCTAGTGACACCTATACGTCGTCTACAGCGTGTTCGTGTGCACGTACACAAGCGTAAACATTGCCTCGAGTGTCGCTTCCTTCTCCAGAACAGTTTCGAGTCTGTTCGTCGACATTTTCTCGGTCGTTCGCCTGCTGGTGCTGGATCTACAGGAAGAGGCGAAGGAAGCAGCCGGGGATGGAATGAAAAAGAGACAAAGAAAAAAGGTCTCTTCCGACTGTGCTGTTTTAGAGTCAGCGCGGCACCCCAGCTTCAACAAGCCGGCTATATGTGTGGAAGATTACCTTATTTGTTACGTCCTTCTAACAAACCACAAACATCTAGCGTAAGGAAGGGTTGGCGCGGCATCGGGGAAGAAAGGATACTCTTGGGAGAAGGCAGGGAGGGCGGGCAGGATGAAACTGTTGGGCGAATTTCGTTTCAATAGAATTGCAACTACATGAGGACTGACGTTACCACAGTTTCTTCTCCTTTTTTTTCCTTCTTTCTTTCGCTTTTATTTTTTCTTTTTTTTGTCGTTGTCGATTCCTTTCAGAGAGTAACAACACGTAAAGGACGGAAGATCATGAGGAACGGGACTCTAACTATAAGAAAAAGGATAAAGGATCAGCGTGGCGTCGCTCTACGTGTCAAAGTGAATCTCTCTCGTCCTTGCTCGGTCCGGTATCCCAGAACAATCAATTTGTCTCCAAAGATCTATCCAGGAAATGAAATTTCTGGCTCGTCTTGCTAAGACCCGTTCAAACGACGCGTGCATACAGCTTATCGAACCGCTAAACTCGATTTATACTCCCTCTAAGATCATGTTGTCCATGCCTCCTCTCGAGCTGACGGCAAACATTTAAGTGACACTTTAATTACTACGTTGTTAGGAGTACAGTAGCGAATTTTAATTCGGTAATCAAATTTAATTTTCTGGGACTTTTGCGACGAGTTGGGCAACTGTTGGAGTCATTTGTGCAGTAAATTTGTCGATAAATTAATGGATAACAAAGAAAGTCATCATGTTTTGTGATAAATGATTTCGATATACGGGGTGTCCAGCTTTAAGCTATAAATGCGAATTGCTGGTGAACTACCTGTTGTATGAAAAAATGGTTCAGAGACGAATTGAATGGTTTCAAGGGGGACATAATCTGGTGTAATTAATTTCTCTGTAGATTAACGCGTAGAGATCACATCAAGCTGACATTCGTTTTCTTAAATGGAATTGTGTAATTTTTAACACACTATTCGACGCAGCTTTTTATTTTCTATAAAAAAGTATCAAGACATTATTATCGAAAAGTCATTAGTTCAGGAGATATTTCAGTCCCAACATGTAACTCTGAATATTGTAAACGTTTCAAATCTTTACTACAGATTTTATGCAGCCGAATGATGGACAAATGTACATGCAAAGCAGCAATATCGTAACTCTTCTTGTCGCCTGGAAATCATGAAATCAGCTGAACAATCATCCATCTGAACTCGAATCCTCCTTTAAGCTAAGGAGGAGAGATTATATTTATCTAGAAAATAAACGACACTGTTCGGTTCGCCAAAAGTGAAAGAAATTAATACGCTGCAGTGTGGCTTACTAAATAATTTTCCGGTACAATTTTAGCTCACCGAGGTACGATTACTGGTAGCCTTTGTACGTCGCAGGTCCTGTTCAAAGAGATCCAGTGAAGGAGATTGTGAGCAGAATAATGCAATCGAGTCTATGAGGGTATAATGCAGGGATTTCAACGACAATTTCAATAAGTGAATCTGACCACCCTATCATCTTTGTCCATTAGGTTAATTATAGGGTTGTACTAACTGACACGATAACAGATTTCGCTTATAGGCAAAGATAGTAAGCTTCGAGGGAGTTACATCCTTGCGATATAAAGATACGCTTCGAACGGGTATTGGGACCAAGATAAAGGCATTTGCTCGTGTAAATATTGATAACGCTGCGGTTAACTGTGCCAGGCTGTTGAGACTATAAGCTCAGCCATCGGCTACTTAATCATGTTCTTGTTTAAGGCACTGTTGCAAGCCAAGTGTTATATTATAAATGTCGGTGATATTCTCCATGGATACTGAAATACAGCTAAATTTTCGTTCAATCTGAAATTATTGTTCTTTCTTAGCTTAGGGTACTCGAGTTTAGATGACTTCAGCTGATCTCATGATTTGTTTTCTAGGCGACAGGAAAAGTTACGATACTGACGCTTTACGTATACATTTATTCATCTTTTGGCTGCGTAAAATTTCTAATAAAGATTCGAAATGTTTACAACATTCCCTCCTAAACTAATGATTTTTCGACATTAATATCTTGATACTTTTTTATTGAAAATGAAGAGCTGCATCGAATAATGTGTTATTAGACTAAATGTCAAATACTATATTAATGAGAATGGTTCAATTTATGTTTCCCTTTTTTTGCAGATCTTCAAGATGAATACCGATAAGCGTGTAGCAATAGTTATCTGGCGAATTAGTTTTCAGAATTCTGTTCACCGACGTTTTTGGGAGATTCAGTCTGTGAATTGTTTTACGAAAAGATATGCATGGAGTTTCATTGATAATTTGACTCGCAGCATTCACGTTATCCTCTGACGTATGCGTTTTTTCTTTCATTATGTACAGAATCATGGTTCGGTTAAATTTCTTTATTTACTAGTTGTTTACTCGTTCAAATTTATTTCTGATTTATCTCAAATTTATTTCGCTAGATAACTATTGCTACACGCTCTTCTGTATTCTTCTTAAGGATCTGCAAAAAAAAAAAAAGAAACATAAATTAAACCATTTTAGTTAAAATAGTATCTGACTGTTGGTCCACTTTGTATATCTGAAGTTTGAAATAAAATTGTTACGTTATCTCTTTATTCAAAGTAACCAATAAATAGTATTTTTATCTCGTATCAATTAACAAGGAGATCCTACAGCTGATCCTCTGGGAATTTTTATGAAATATGGCGAATAACATTTTGTAGAATATTTTATCCAATGTGCAGCTTTCATTAACAATTGAAATTAGGTCTGTAAAATGTATTTGATGAAAAATGTATTTCCTTTTTTAAATTCGAAATACGATCGTATTTTCCAGTGACATACTTATTCGAGAATAGCTGTTGCATTGAATAGTCCGTCTGAGAAGCAACGGCAATTAAAATAGACAATAATTAATTAGAGGCGCTTGGAGCTATTTGCAAGGCCGTTTAAGTAGAAAATAAGGCATTTCAGGCATTTAAACAGATATTAGGTACATAACAAAGAAATTCAAAGATGAATGACTCCATTCATCTGATTCAATGATTATACAGATTCCAACGTCAGAAACCTTCCTTCAAATGATATGAAATGATTTGCGAATTTACGAAATTTCATTTAAACTTTTATTACGATCGAAAAAGTTCGGACAAACAAATCGTACCATAAGACGACGAAGCTTGTAACATTTTTGCTCTCTAAAAATTGGAGAAAAAAGCTTAAAGTCACGTTTATATCCTCTGAGAAAAATGAAACTGTTCATTTAGTAATTATCCATGAAAAAAATTCCCGAAATTGAGCTACTGTTAAACGCCTCAATGTAGAACGCTTAGGATTGCATAGCATTCAGACAACACGATCTTCTAATTTAATCTGAAATAGGATAGATCCAATTGTTCAGTTTCTGCTTTAGTTTCTTTTTTTTTTTAACTGCAATAAACGTAAACTTTCGAGGAGTTCATTTTTTAGTCACGCAATCCTTTCGATTTTACAACGAAACGAGAGATAAACAGCGGAAGAGAGTACAAATTTCGAATTAAAAAAGTAATTAGTTTGTTCTAATAGAATCTAAATTAATAGCACGATTTTTATAGCATACAAAATTATAATATTTCAAAAGTACAAATTTACGATTTTGATAAGGATTTGTATTATTAGATAGAATATCCCTAAGGCCAATTTGAAATGCTAGCAAGGAATGGAATTATTGTTAATTTTAAACAATGTTACGGAGTAATTTCTACCAATGGATGCACGCGCGTGCTATTGGAAATGCGCTTTCAGAATCGAGGATACCGGGAAATCGATGTACATACAATTGAGCGCTTACAATTAGATAAATGGAACCTCGCGTAATTTAAGTCCAGCTGTAATGCGTTCTATTATTTTCTGTTGCATTCAGGCGTACTTTTATAGAAACTGTTTGTTTATAATTGCTTTCAGATGAGAAATACCGGCTACCTTGATAATAATTGTCACCTTAAGTATCAATTGAAAGCAACGGCAATTGGAGGAGAATTATTTTAATGAAAGCAGTTAACGGCTTGAAAAGAGTATCGGTATTATTGAACTACACGCTACATTATTAAACTATATATATATATTAGAATATGTATGGATTAGAATATTACGATGAATAACCACTGAGAGTCGAACCACACACGTGGCGGAGGTCCCATCAGCGTAGATCGCTTTCGCGCATGCGCAGAGCAACTCTTCACTGAGTAACGGTAGAAAGAAATTGCACGGAAACAAATTAGAAAAATACCGCCGATTGTAGTAATGTATCTGAATAAAAATTAATTGCAATCCTAATTTTCGTTTGAATTTTTAAGACTGAGGATTGCTAAATGTAATTAATCTGTGACAGGTTAGTTTTCGTTTCCTGATACAGTAGTAAAATAGAAAATGGCTGACGCTTAGATGCACAGTCGGAAAAGAAATCATAGGTTAAGGGGTTAAATAAATTTTGCATCGATCGATATTTTCACTATCGCAGCATAATTTGAATTATCAATATTTATATTCAATAACGTATATTTACAATAATAAACGTTCAAATTTACATAATTGTGACACAAGTTTCTCGTAAATAAACAATGTCGTTAAAAATAATGAAAACTGCTAAAGGTGTGAATTTCTACATAACTATTGCGATCAAATCGGTATAATTTTCTCTGATACTTGTGTATCATAAAGAAAACTTTCCGTTGTGTACAATTTCACTTTCCTTTCCACGCGAACTTTTATCGTCACTTCTGCACTCCCTTCTTTTTCTCCTGTTTACGAGCAGTTATCACGCATAACAAAAATATTTGCATTTTATTCGGTCGTAGTAAATAATTACGAAAAAATTCCACGATCCAGAGTTGAATTTGCATCGCCGTTGTTGTCGCTTCGAATCGCGACGTTGCTACGATACAACACCATTAAATATCTTTTCGTCGCGGTTGGAATGTAACGTTGCAAAAATAAAGAAAAGAAATTGTGTACAGTGTCATCGAAATGAATAACCACAGTGTATATTTCTTCGTGCGACATTTACGATACAGAAATCCAAAGAGATCGTGGATTACACGCACATTTCGACTATATTTGGAAAAGATCGCGCGGCAATTCAGGCTCGAGGTTTAATCACGTTAATGGACAAAAAGTGTTATCGGCGGCATGCAAAGCAGTCTGGTGTCTGAAGCTCCTCTTCCGGTTTATCAGGGGACGTCCGTCTGTCACGCGACAAAATGTACAACGAACGGTAGTTGCGTGTTGTGCGAGTTTAAGGTGTACTTACCCCATCAAGACACCCGATTCCACCCTGCATGCATTACATTAATTAAAGTTGAATTAAGTTAATTGCGTTTCTACGTCTTTTGTAATTTCGCTATGTCCCCTGTGACCATAATCATTCCATTATCACACCACTGTAATCTCCTGTTGATTACATTACTTCTATCACGCCCCTATCGCCCATCTTACACACGGCCAATTATTTCCATTCTGTCTAACTGGAGTGGATTTAATGCAACGTGATTCGCCTAGGCGCGTTGCTTCATAGCAACTTTTATTCGTTCACTTCGTCTGACTAATTTTCACCTAATATTTGAGGTACACTGTTGGTCGTAATTATCAGGACACCCGTTGTGTTGGTAGAAAAAGTATTGGAGGATTTAAGTGACATTTCTTCGCCAAAGTTAGTATCATATGTGTGCCTGTAATTGTGAAAGTGGTCTAAGTGAAAAATCGGACAAAATTGAAGTTGTCATTTCACAAGTAGAAGAAAATAATGAGAAATTAAACCGTTAAATAGCGTTGGTAGTCCAAATATCGGAAAGAATAGTGAAAAAGTGTAAGTATCTCGAAACGAAAGATATATGACTTAAGTCACTTTCGCAATCATTAGCAGCTACCAATGAAACTATACAGGGTGTTCGCGTTATTAGTTTCCAACGTTTTTCTCGTAAGTGGTAGATTTCTAGGGAAAATAAAAAGGACAAAATTTCATTATTTTCTATGCACAGTACGATGGCTAAAATAGATTTTCTGAATTTGCAATGGTGTTCCTGTAATAACGATATCACGAAATTTATACGATCTTATTTTTCTATCCTTACCTTAAACGGAAATAGATACTTAAAAGTTTTATCGTACATGCTGCAAGATTCCAGACCGAATCAAATCTTAATAATTCTGTAATAACTCTTTAAGTGTCCTAATATCACAGACCGAACTTATTGACCGACTAATTCAATCCAAACACACCGAGCACACTCACCCAAAAAAATCTATAACAAAACATCCGCATAAATCACGCTACACATCCTCGGTCCTTTTCATCGGGTACAGCTAAATTCAAAGAGGAGTTCAGATCGTTTCATTGTACACGGGGGAGTGGTGCGAAAGGGTGGATAGAAAGAGAGGGATAGAATGAGAGAGTGTGTGCGTCTTCATTGCTCCGGCAAAGTCGACTTCTCGAAGTGCTTGGAGAAAATCTTGGAAGCAAATCACCCCACATCATGAGAAGTAAGTTTCAGACTGAACCGTAGCTACTCCTCTTCCCAGCCAGTATAACGCTCTAATGTCCATTATTAAGTTAACCGATCCGCGTTATTGTTCACCCCTCGACTCTCCTAATACCCACTTATCCAGCTCGAAGGGACGACGAGTCTTCGAGGTGTCTTCGCTTTCAGGAACTCTCAACGACGAAGCGCTCGAGAGAGAGCTTACAGCATCGAGAGAATAGAAACTGGGACACACAGGTGATCCCCCGGTGGTTTCCCTTGATTTTCGACGAGAACACGCGCCTAGTTTCACGACGGGCGTACGAATTACAAAATTACTGCCGTATCAGCGAACCTGTTTCAGCGAAATGCTCTGCAAAGCTCCGGCGTTCTCACTTTGCGTTCACCCTTTCCACACGTAGCCCGCCTATGTAGACCCTTGGTCCGATCTTGGACCCTGATAACCGTTCGACCCGCAAATATCGAAGCGTACGAGCGTGACTAACGTCACGGTGATAGCAATGGGAACTGTTTCAAACTATTCTAACTATCTCTTCCGCGAATTTTCAACATTCCCGCGAACAGCTGAATCGTCTTTGGAATTCTTAAAACGCGTCGCTTCGAGATACCGTAAATATCGCTGAGAGAGAGAGAGAGTGAGAGAGATTGACTGAATGTATTTGATAATAGAAATTTTTCAGAATCACATTCTTATCAGATGTGGATTTTATCACGCTGTCTGTGCGTTATAATATGACATGTAGGATAGCTCAGTTAACATTTTGTGTAACTTACTTTTTACTTTTCTTTTACTAATTTTTCATGTCGATTTTTAATATTAATTGACATGTTGTGAATCTGTGTAAATTTTAAACAGAGTAGACAAATTTTGAGGTATCGTGAATATTGAAACTATTTAGAAACATTTCTTATTGCTTTCAATTAGAATTTGGTTGTTACGTTTGGATAAATTTTAATTAGAATACTCTCAACATTAATTGGAATATTGCACATTCGTGTAAATTCTGAACGAGTCGAAAGAACTTGGGATATCATCAATATTAAAATCATTTAAAAAGACTCCTTATTATTTTTCATTGGAGTTTGTGCAATATTTTAAACTTTAAATTGAATTTCACGCATGAATTAAAAATCTGCATTATAATATTTAAATTGAATATTTAAATAAGAAAAATTATAAATTAAGTTCCAGAGTAGAGTCAATATTAGAATTGAATGAAATTGAAGTTAGTTAAATGCTTAAACTTGTTAGAACTGTGTGGTTTTGGAACTCTCACAACGTTAACTGAAATCATTAGTTTTCATTGGACTTATAGGAGACTTCTGGGTTCTGAACTTATCGAATATATTTCGCTTCCATATTATCTGTACTATTGTGTCTCACTTCTAAGTCGTTCAATAAATCTGATAATTATAATAAGCAGTACAATTGTTTACTAGATTCAGGTTCTCTAATTTAATGGAAACTTTAAGCTAGAAACACTTGTCAAAGTGAAAATTGAAAGAGATCGAAGAACGAATTGAAAATTGAAGAGATTGAAAGAGATCGAAATTGTTTTGAATAAAGGCAGTGAAGAATATTGTTTTATTTATATAATTTTCAAACAATTTTTTTATACTTACTATAGTTTTCAAGATATATGTAAATACAGGAAAATAGGAAAGCACACGTTAACCTTTAATGGATGTTTTCATTCTGAAAAAACAAAAAGTAGGGAAAAAAGATTGCCTGACATTTCTACTGAGATCACCTACAAACCAGAAAAAATTTACAGAAAATCAGAATTTTGTAAGGGAAACTCAGGAATACCGCAAATATCAAGTAATTCGAATTTATCGAGACAATACTGAGGCAAACGAATTAAAAGCTTTCAAGTCCAACAGTCCGATAAGTCTCAATTCGAGATACACAATCAGCCGCGAAAGGTATCCGCAGAAATGGTAAACGTTAGGGCGAAGACATATTTGTAAGACACCGGGGTATCCTAGGTTCTGTATAACGAAGCAAATGGTGACGCATGCATACAAATGACCCGGATATACCCGGCACTGAAAGATCCCTGCCGCGGTTCGAATGCGCAGTCCCAGTTTGAAAGACTCCCAGAGGTCGTGTAAACTCGGCCGGTGGTGCCTCGTGAAAGCACAAATGACCGGTAGGATACAGGTTGACGAGAATCGATCGACACATGCAGGATTTGCGATCTGTACCGACAGCCGGTCGCTGTTCCCTGCATTACGAAATCGATATTAAGAGACCTGTCGTCGCGGTGCTTCGATACAATTATTCTCGTTCCACGACAGCCTTCCGTCTACTACCTCTGCCTTTCACACGTGCACCTACCAACACACACACTCACCATTCACGTACACATACACACACACTCGAGTCTATAGCCAGAGTGTGTTGGTGAAGGTACAAACATAACCATGGTGTACAAGAGTTTCCTTCGCTCATTGAGAATTGGTTTATCGACTACTTACGTCGCAATCGCTCCCAAGGAAAACGTTCCTCCAGCCCGTAGAAGCCCGACGTAATAAATATAACCATAAAACTCGGACCGTAAAATCCAGCGTGCTGGTGGTGGTGGTATTCTCCACGATCGTATATATGTATATACAGTTGGATAAAGCGAGATGGAAAATGAGAAAGGGTGAGAGAGAGAGAGAGAGAGAGAGAGTCACCTATTGGCACGTACGATGAGAAAATACAGCTAGAATGGTGCGGACAGCCTAACCCAAACGCCTCTTTACACATGTGGCGTATGGCTTTTAGAGCACCGCCAACTATTTCGGTCCTGTGCCGGTGCAATTCGTTCATGTGTACAAATAGGCCTTGGTTGTGCATTGTCGATGTGAATGTATACATCTCTGTCTGATAGATCGATGTATAATATGTATATATATATATATCTATATATTCCAAATCAGGGGGATGAGAGGGTGCAGACGTTTGTTCCGGTTTAGAGGAGACGACACGATTCGCCGTGAACAGAGAATCTGAAACGGATTCTTCATGGTGGACTGAAGCCTTAGGGAACATTCGTTTTATTAAACACACATGCCAGGCGGGGGGAGACAGAGGTATGGAGGTTAGGGGAACTGGTACGCCCCTGTGCACACTAAATATCAAAAGAAATTTCACCGTGCGATCAACTCTAAAGACCGAGTGCACCGTAAAACCGGAGTCCATAGAAACGAACGTAAAACGGTTCGCTGTGCGTGGAAACGCTTATCGTTTGAAATTCCCTGCTCTTTTGGTCTTACCATTGTTCCAACGGCCCATTGCTCGACCGTTTCGTTATATGCACCTTAGAAAGAACGACGATTGAAGCAGAAAGAAGTGTGCTCGTGATCGTGAAAGGGCCGTTCATCAGTAAGCCGCTTTATCGCATTCCCTGATTATCCCGTTTGTGTTTTTAAATAATCGCGTAATACTGCAAACTTCTTGGAAACTGCACGGTCACGTCCCTTTCGCTTCTGCGTTATTATGAACCTCGCGAGGAAAAATTGTCTCGACGTACGTATATACATATGTAACTCTGGGTTGTAGCCTGTTTGAAGAGCTTACGATTCCAGAGCCAGATTCGTTGACAATGTCTTGCACGCATTGTGTACTTAGAGGGTGAGCCACGTTAAACAGGCCAGTTAATTGTCTTCTCCGGTTACGGCGGTACGAGGACATTTTTATGCGTAATTTAAACGGTTTCAGAGGGTGAATAAGGTGGAAGAGAAATTTTTTCACAAGTGCCATTTCTTCTCTGTTGTTTCTTTTAAGGTCGCCTGTTCTTTTACACAAATGTATCCGTTTAAACACGCATAAAGATACGACCTTGAAATGATCTTGGACTCGGAAATTTTAAATCAAATGTGAAACCTCCTTTCATTTTTTATATTTCTTCTATCAGAAAAATGTTACATTAGGTATAAAAATTTTCTCGTAGGGAAGGTAGGTAGGTGGCCTGTTTCAGGTCGCCCACCATGTATACCGAAGTAACTAATGAATTTGAAAGAGAAGAACTAATGAGTGTTAACTATAGAACTTCTTTGCAGTTTTTCTTTTGATTTAGAGATCATTTCTTTCAGATCGCAGGAAATTACTATTATTCTAAGTATACAGGGTGTCCCAGTTTTGTCAAGCAAACTCGTATGTCACACTTATTACGAATCACCTGCATTCAATTCAAAATAGAATTCTTTCCATTATATTCGAATTTCCTTTGCTAATTACCCAAATATGAAGCTTTTCTTATCTGAGTTTAGATTAAAGGAAGCAAGTCTAGGTAAAGGATTAAGATCAAAGCGAAAATTAGTACGTACCTATGTTCGACACTAATATTTAGTAATCGATAGACTCATCGCGAAGGTAACACGAATGCATCCGGATAATTGAATTCAACTCACGCGAGTACCCCAACAATCGAATACTCAGGTCTAAATTGAGTAGCTATCCGAATACTCAAATACTAAAGAACACCTAATTCAAAACATATTGTAACGTCACATATGACATAGAAGAATGTCTTTAGATCGTACTGTGATGCCCGGTTTGCTCCAATTCCTCGGAACTAGGAGCAGATATTGGGGTATCACCGAATTAAAACACTTCAGGATCGTCGTTGCGTAGAAACAGAACATTGTCTGACAGAGATTTTGACGTTACGTGACGTGCGCGTGGTACAGTGGAGAATGAACCCGGAAATGGAGAAAATAGGGCTATTTAAGGGTTCCGGGAAGATGGACTTCGGGTTGTGAGTATGCAGGAGAGTTGGAAAGTGAAGAGTCCAGTATGAGTGATGGTGAAAGTTGGTGACTAGTTGCAAATACAGATAAAACTAAGGACTAAGAAGGAAAATATTTGAGGGTGTAACAGCACGCTCGAAAAATATCCCCGACTATCATTCGTGGCACATTTTTTCCCCTTGATCTTGCAAATCGCGCCCGGTCACAATTTCATATTACGTAAAACCGTCCCCGGCGAAGTTTTTCAACGGAGCTGCGTCGCATTTTCATCGCGCTAAAACCAGCAGCAACGGTAATTACCCCGACGGATATCGAATCGGTAAGTAGTGGTCGTTACTCGAAAGACTTCCACCACTATTAGCCCATTGAACGAGCTCTTGGAACACACTCGTCTACTTTCCACTCGGCCGGCTCTCTTCGTTCCGGGTCGAAAGGGGTTGCATCATTAGCCAAAAAGTTTTCATCTTTATCACTCTTTAAGATGATCTTCCCGTTGCACAACTTATACCCGTGAGGACCCTTATGCAGTAACGGTGGCCAAGAGACGAAGGCGACCGATCGTTACGTGTAACTGCAAAGACACTCTCGAGTATCCCCCTCGAAAGTTCGCGACGTAAGGTCGAGGAGGCCTCTTTCGCGAACGGGTCTCCGGGTAAACAGGCAACGCGATCATTCGTATTCGATCTATAGGCCACCCAAGTGCCGGTGTATACAGGCCGATTCTAGAAACTGGGACGAGCTATAATCGCCACTCTTTAAGATTTTCTGCGGTTTAGCCAGTTTTATATATTTTTACGAGTTTCGTATAGTTTCTCGCGGAGGCTTTGATCGACCTCGAAATTGCCGTTGAATCCCTTTCCTTTCGATACCTAAAAACTTTAAGACGGTATTCGGTTTTAGACGGCTGATACTTCGCGATTTCTTTTGTAGACGGCAAGAGAAGTTGCGATACCGGTGCTCTGTTTGTATCTTTATTCATCTTTCGGCTGCGTAAAGTCGGTGATAAAGATTTGAAATCCTTGTTGACTTGTTTCTATTGGCCGGAAAAAATTGAACCGAAGGTTTTTTTAATCCTTAAGAATGTCGCTATTGCACACACTACGATCGTAGATTTGAAAAGTTTCTCCGCGAAATGGCAATGGGTTGAAGTTAAATATACGGTTTCTGCGGTTTTCGTAAGTTTTAGGTGCCTAAAAAGCGAAGTTTTGAAAATATTGACCTGATTTTGGTTAGGACGACAGCGATAGATATTCTGAGTACGCGGTAAAAAGGGGAAAGCAATCGGTTCGATAGTTTCCGAGAAAACCTCGGGAGAGAACTGGAAAGCTTGCTTTCAGAAAACCGCGTTTAAAGATTTTCGAAAATCTGCGTCAATGAATCGTTTGACAAACATATCCTGCAGGCTGTAATGAGCGCAAAAGTGTGAAAAAATATGGATTATTTTACACCGGAAATCAGAGTACCACACGAAAAAAACGCGTTTGTAGAATGGCACTTAACTTGGTGAATAATTCGAATTTCGAGTTCGTTTTGGGCTTAAAATGTTTTTCAAAATATGTAAAACTCGACGATTTAAAATCAAGAAATATCGAGTTTCTTTTGCCCAAATAAATCGTTTCTTCTTTTATCACCGGACGTATAAAGTTGCAATAATATTTTTATTTTTGAAATTTCACGTATTGTAGTTAATATCGCGGTAAAATGTTTGCCCCTGTTGTAATTGTAGTTAGTGTAAACAGAAAGTATTTGCGCCCCTTTGTTAAAGTGAATGATATGAAATGCGGAATTCAAATTAATTACTTCAACACACGTGTTGTACAATTTTATAGCGAAATGAAAGCTATGCAGGAACTCATATGGATAGCATGACGTACAGAGGGTGTGTATGCGAAACGTTTAAATAATTTGTACTACAGTATTCCCTCAATTCATTACATCGTTGTAACAAATTTTGCAAATTACACGAATTGTGTGTTATAATGAATGAAAACACAAATTGCCGTTCAATTTGACGTGTTTCTCTGAAAGCATGCTTTATACGAAGATAAAGGTAATTAAATTACGCAACATTTTCTTTATTATGTTTGACATAATAAACACGAAGCTGTTTGTTTCATTTTCTACAATTACCCTGTGCTTACATGCAAATATCATTTTAAATTGCTGATTATTATTTTTAAATTCACATATTGACTATAACAATATACAATATTATTGTAATGTATCGATTGAAATATATTATTTTTGTAAAACCTTATTTTAATCTCAATTAATCTTAACCTTAAATGAGTATTGTACATTGGATGAAATTTTCTATCATTAATAATTCACAGAGTACAAAATACAGCGATGTAGATTGCTCAGTTTCTACCGGGTGTGACATTAATAACTGAATGTAATAGAGTGATAATGTAGAAAGCAGAATACAGCGATGACGTGAAATATTTATTACAGCGTAAAATATTACAAATTGCAAAGATTGACTGAGAGTGCTTTAAACTTTAAACAGCGACTTAACCTTAAAGGAGTAACAGAAACGTTTGACCTTAATACCATAAATTAATGAGTCTCGCGATAAAGGTTCGGTGCAAGAAAAAGGTGTACTTTTGACCTGATAATTACTACCTTTTGTACATATTTTATACAATAGACTAGAGCAAAGCTTTTAGAATCGCATTTTAATCGTGAACGTTACAACTGTTCCCTAAAAATTTAATTGAAGGGGGTAAACCACCCTGAGGCGTCTAAAAATGAGAAAAGTTTGGACATTTTTTTCATAGGTAACTAGCGAATGAAAAGTTTCCATTTTTTCAGAGGACATAAACGTAACTTTCAGCCTTTCTCTCGAATTTTTGAAAAGTAAAAATATTACAAAATGGAGGAATTATTCTGCTAGAAGGTCGATTGCTGTCCGCCATCACTGACAACGATTCGAACGTCTGAAATGAAAAATTCTTATCAATTTATAAATATAAATGTACCACCTACAATGTAGCCTAAGATTTTTCAAAAATTATAATTATTACAGAAACAGTGGCAGTTTGAAGAGGAGAAACCTCTTTTTGCCAAAAAATTGAACTTTAAATGTTTCTAAAAAATTAAACAATCGACATATCGATAAAATCGCAAGCTATATTTTAGGCAATACACTTTTATTTACAAATCAACAAGAATTCTTCATTTCAGACGTTCCAATCCCTCCTGGCGATGGCGGCCAGCAATCTCTGTTTTAGCAGAAGAGTTTTCCAAGTATCTCCTCCATTTTGCAAGATTTCTATTTTTAAAAATTCTAGAAAATAGCCGAAAGTTACACTTACATCCTCTAAAAAAGTAGAACTTTTCATTTAATAATTACCTACGAAAAAAAATTCCCAAACTTTAACTTATTTTTATAGATGGTCCACAACCCCTGAAGCAAGGGTTAAAGAGAACGGTTCAGGATAATAAAGACGGTGACGCACAGGTACGACACTGATAAACATCGATCGGTATCTCGTTACTTGATTTTCAACTCCTATTCGGTTATCCGGCATTCCCTTACCGGCGGGAACGTTTTATGCCGCATAAAATAGTCGTGAAAATTGTCCGTGGATTCCTTTTCTGATTTAGTAGCCGTATCGATTCTCGATTCAATTCGAAAATCGTGTTACCACGAAAGCGATAACAGGTAACCGCGTTTCCACTGCAGCAGCCTTCTCCTCTGGCCGACGCAATAAACGCACCAGCAACCAGCCGGGGATAGCTGCTGCTACCTCTAATCGAGTCTTTGCCTAAATGTATGCAGTAACCGAGTAACACCAAACTTTAAATCGATATCTGGAATACGTCTAGGCGAGAGGAAACCGGCACAACGAATCCCCTCTCTCTCTCTCTCTCTCGCACTTCTACCCTTCCCTTTTCACCCTATCCCACCGCCCCCCTTTCTTGCCCGCCAAGTTACCCACTGCGAAGCGTACTGGAGGGTGCAAATGGTACATCCATTACTTCCCGCAGTCTAATGGCTGGAATTTATTAGGCGATAAGTTACTCCGGCTACCTGCCTTACTTGCCGAGTTCCAGGACTCTATCCGGCCGGAAGTCGAGAGCGACACATTTTCAGGCTGTTTCTCCACCCTAAGATCTGTCACTTTTCCCTCCCTTCGCCGCCACCACCCCGTCTCACCCTATTTTGAGGAGAGACGCAGTTCGCCGCAATGACGCGGAGCGTGATTCTTCGGGATCACACTCTTTAACCCGTGACGAGGGGAGAGATTCACGAGCGGGTGAATTAGGAAGGTGGTAATTCACGTTGACGTATTTCCAACACGGATAATTCGACATGGTGTACTTTGCTGAAAAGAGTGATGCTCGTGTGTCTCTTATTTTTATCGCACCGTTAAGGACACATTCGTTACCGGGGGATACGCTACTGGTATGGAATTTCATGCTGGAAATAAGTAAACGACGTGAAATGTAAAAATAACCCGCTCTCTGTGAGACACTTTCTATCTTTATAAGATGTTTAAAACGTCGCTTGCTAAGTGTTATAGTTGGCCGTGTGTTGTATTTTAGAGGACGCTAAATGCATCTTAAACGTTTATTGCGTGTTCGTGTACGCACCAGCGAGTATGTTTTATAGGTCATGCGCGATACATCAGGCTGTATTGTGCTCCCTTGCGTATGCTTCTTTAGCCGACGCTTTAATCGCGATTGTATAGTAATTATTACAAAGTGGAAGAATTTATTTATGCTGTTCTAACGATTGTTACGTGTGTGAAATCTAGAGAAATTATTTAACCCTTTCGTGACCGGTGGGATTGCATGTGTCCCACTTGAGGGAAATTCATCTCAATTTAGTATCAATTACGTACGTGCTGATCGAGTAAAATAATTCAGTCGTGAAAGGATTGAGCAACGGAATATTTATTACTTAGTATGTTTCTGTTTATTATTGAGATCACTGCTAACAACGAGGCACTTTGATGATTACTTTCGTTGACTCTAACGTTGTAATTTAACTTTTCAATAGTTGGAATTTGATCGACTGAGTTTAAATGTTAAAATTTGAATATTTAGAATTTGATTGACTGAATTCAAACGCAGTGCACTCTCGAACAACGTGGTTTCGATTATACGGGGACCTTTTTTCTTGAAAAATTTCAATGTTAATTTCGAATAAATTTATACATTTAGCATACGTTTACGAGTTTCTTTGTCATGACGAATAAGAAAGGTGAGAAAGAATAAATGCCAATTCGTTCGCGTTTCCACAACACCGATTTTTCTTCGTAAAGAGTGATTAAATCGGTAATTTCATTTCTCCACTAATTTCTTTTCCCTGACATTTTTTACTCGCACGAGAATTCTCTCAAGAATACGAAACTGCTTCGTATTTGCAAAGCAACTGTTTATTCGAGTCGTAACTCTCAGAGAGTTGAGCGATGCTCTCGAGAGCAACTCGCGATAGTTTTATTGTCAAAAGGACTGTGTAACGGTTTGAATTTAAAAGAGGCGCGTCTTTTTACCGTGATCGGCGTTGGGAGCGGCGGCGCGCATGCGTGGAGCGGCGATCGCGCATGCGTCGAGCGAAAAAAAAGTATGGCGTATTGTATTAAGAACACGTGCGTGGTGTTTGTTCTCGGTTTTGCCAATAAAAGTAATATAAAATCAGAAAACTCTTTTCTGTGCGCGAACAGACTCGCAACTGACATTTTTTACTCGCACGAGAGTTCTCTCAAGAATACGAAACTACTTTGTGTTTGGAAAGCAACTGTTCGACAGTAGTATGATTACGTATCCATTCGAGAGCAAGTCTCGACACGTTTACTCTCAGGCAGTTGAGCTATGCTCTCGGACAGTTAATCTCAGAATGACACGTAGCTTCGTGTTTAACTCGATATAATACATATAACGACTCTGGCTCGAGTTTCTTGCGTTTAGCTCGAATTTCTTACGTTTGGCTGGAGTTTCTTATGTTTCACTAGCAAAAAAACATCGCGAGCCTCGCGCAATGTTGTGGTACGTGAGGTCGACCAGGCCCAAGTTACATACTTGAGGGTCACTCATACACCTAGGATTTTTCCCAGAACTGCTTCGTGTAACAGGGAGCAGAAATCGGGCAAATCGACACGTACGCAGTTAGTGTTTACGCGTCTGCCGGACGAGTGCCTCGCGAAACGACGTTTGTACCGCGCGATTATAGTCTTGTAGAAAATTCAGTGCTCCCTCGAATAAAGCAAAGCGGTGTCGATTGTGCGTGGATTTCGAATCAATTTACATACTTAGTGTATTCGTTAGTGTGAACTGGTGCGTCGCAAATTGTGGCTGCGTACAAGAAACAACGGCATCGAATTCAAGTAAGTACAGAACGGACAGTCAGAAAGCCATTTTGAAGCGGTGTGCGTCGTACGTAGCGTTTGAATACAATCGATGCGATCGATACGAATAGTTGACGATGAATCACGGTGGAATTTATCGTACGTCTAGCTGCGTCTTGCAAGATTACAGGAAGCTACAGATAGATTGATAAAGTGGAATCCTCACCAACAGGTTCTGGGCGGCGGGGGGTGGGGAGGGTGAACGGCTCACTTCGGGTGGTTCGCTTCGAATCGCCATAGAAGTATTACGGCGTGGATCCGGTTGGCGGTAGCGGATCGTGCTGTAATTTCGCTTCACGTGCTGGAATCTGGAGCTTCGATTTGTCATTCCACGTGACTCGCGGCCCATTTGTCAACCAATGATTCGAGCGACGAGTAGTTGCGCAGCCGTTTTATGTGGCGCGATAACAACGCGCGTCGTCGGACGCAAACGCGGTCGGCTGCATTACGGCAGAACTATACGATTTCATCGGTATAATTGGTCGCCGCGTACGCAAAATCGATAAGCTTTCAATTTTGAAACCGGATGACAAATTTATAGCCCGAGCCAGCAACCGTGCGTTTTGTTACCAATAACCAATAATCGCCGTGATTTCTTTTTGCTCACACAGCGCAGCTTCGGTGCTGTGCGGGCATCAGTTTTAGAGGGACGGTCTTCTGTTCGTTTTATGAACACGTCACACAAGTGAAGTGTGCATAATACGCGTCTTAACGTGGACAGTTGGATGAATTAGGTCGGTGTTGGAGTGAAATGGGGAAGTTGGTGTTTTTAAATGGATTAATAATCTACTCTGGATTAGGCAGGTTTTCGGGCTTATACGGTACTGCTCGTAATTGGTCGAAAAACTGTGTGGGTTCGGACATGAAAGAATAGTATTTCCAATGCAAGCTGTGCTACTTCGAAATACATGAGTATCATAAGTATCTGAATTTGGCTCAGGAAATTCTAAATATTCAAATTTTAATACTTGTATTTAGCAAATCAGATTTAAACTATTCAAAATTTAAATTCAGCCAATGGTGTTCTAAGTAGGTATTCAAATTCAAACATTAAAATTGAATATTTAAATTCAGCTAATCAAATTCACACTATTCGCATGAAAATTCAGCCATTAATCAAATTCAAAGTATTCAAAATTTAAATTCAGCGAATCCTGCAGCCGAAGTTCTAAATATCCAAATTCCAATAATTAACCAGAAAAGCAAATGTTCATAAATCGCACTGTAAACATTATATTACCCCAATCATCGCCAGAGTCATCCTTTTCAATTACAAAACTCGCGATCCTGCCTACCTAGGCAAACGTGCCAAAACCGTCAATGCAAAAACTGGAAGTTGCACAACAAGTTGAACGTAAAATCCTGGGGAACGGCGAAATCCAGAAACGGTTGAAGCTTCATGCACCCGATCGTAATTATTTCGAGCTGGCGAAATGAAAGTTCGGGGACGTAAATTGCCAGATGAGATAGCGGTGAGCAGAAGTGGGTGCACCTAGGGCAACAAGGTATTAAGCGATTTCATCGCGTTAGCTCTCTGCGAGTGTTTAAAACGCACATCGCCGGAGCGTCGGCTTAATGACACCGGGTGGATGTTAATTATACATTATACCGCGAATCGTTATTTCCCGCCGTTGGGGTATGTGCCATTGACTGGTACCTGTGCACACAGAATCGGCGGTTCGTGTGAAGGCTCCCCCCGTTTTTAGCGGTCCGGATACTGTTGCGTAGTTTTCCGCCTAGGCCTCGCCCCGTTCGTGAACAGTCACATTGTAAACATTGTGGCTAACCGGTACGTCGAAAGGGTTTCAAAAGTCCCGGAAATTCGGGCTATAGCTGATTCGGAAGCTGGTATTTACTGTTAGTCACGAACCTATCTGGTCGCGGGCTGCTCTGCGATTGTTTGTGCGTCCACCCCCTCCTCTTCGTACAGCCCACGTTTCAATGCGTTTGCGTGAATGCGCCCACGTGTACAGATTCGTATGTAATTATGTTTATGGACGATACGAAGGTGTGTCCGACGCAGTTTGCGATTGATTCACGTGTTGTAGGTAATATTGTTAAGGTGATGACTATTAATTATAATATGAAAAAGCTGGTCGTCGAATTAGTTTTTAGGAAGGTAGAATTTCGATCAGGGCTCTGTTATTTACTATTGATTAGTGTACACTTTTTCTTTGGTGAAATAAAGTCTTCTTCGTTTTCGTTGTTTCATTAGCTGCACTACCTTAGAATTAGAAGTTTCGAATAAAAATATTTAGTAATACTCTTTTACTATCAGGTCGTTCGGAAAGTTTATAGCGAAATGTAAAATACATTCATACTGACGTATCTCTGTTTCTAATCGAGATAGCGGCAAAAACCGAAAGGTATTTTATTCGTTATTTGAAGATCAATCGAACGTAACCTTAAAATTGCTCCTAAAGTGAATTATATTTTCTGCGGTGTAAAATTCTGAAAAAAAATCTGGCGTACTGCAGAGGCAGAGGCATATGTTAGGGAATTTTTTGCGATTTTTTCGTTGCAAATTCTACTCGAAAAAAATAAGCAACGAAAAATGCGGAGTTCCTTTGAAATTTTAATACAAGTTTTTTTTAAAAGTTTTTCTGAGCTTTTGGTAAAGAGCGTCATAGTTAAAAGAATTGAAAACCGACTTGTTGAAGGTATTTCATGCGGAAAAGTAACATCTACTCCCAATAGCTTGAATAAACTCAGGTTTCCTATTACATAGATTAATTTACATTGTTATATTTTATTACGTACATATTTTTTTCAATTCTTAACTATATGCCAACGAGTAGTACTTATTTAAAAATATTTTGGAAATATTTTGACCTGAAATGAAGATCCTCATTGAAGATCTAAATGGTCTACAAATCCTCACAAAACGAGGAGATATTTGTCTGACCCATGGTCGAAATAGATGGTTGAAATTTGGTGTCAAATGTTTTCTTTCGGCAAGCTACCGAATAGCCCATCGCAGAACCAATTTGTTTTAAATAAATAGCAATAAATTAAATTATACGTTATTAGTAATCATTCAAATGTTTACTAATAACAGGAAATATCACTTAAGCGATAATCACCAATTTTGATAAAGTTAATACGAAATAATTCTTCGAACAATATTTATCTCCAATTATTTACATCGAGGTTATGATAATCGTCCTTAAAGTGAAGAGTAGAGAACGTATTACAAGGTTTTGCACGTGGAAGTATTATTTAAAAAAAAACCATTTCTTCAAAATAGCAAATTTAAAGTGTTTCGATTTCTAATCATTTTTCTTGTAAACAATAGATTCGTTTTTGTGTCAGTTTCTAAGCTCGAACCTTAAATCGAACCCAGCAAATGTTTCGAATTTTTTAATTTGAACCTTCTAATTGATATTATTATACAGCTATGACAAACAGGCTGTTTCTACGGACCGAAGATTTATAGGAACACATCACTGAAAATGTTTCGAAGTTTGATGATGCTGTGCACATTTACATGGTAATCAGTGTTCCAAATTATCCCTTTTGTGGTGAACATTGCAGATAGAACAGGTCTGTAATGTTCATGTTTACTGTTACAAGTGGTTTGGGAGATTGTTACACTAGATATCGACCCGAAGGCCCTAGAGAGCTTCTAAATAGAACTAAAGGGGTGTATGATTTTGTATTGATGTAGCCCGTGTGTGCTGTCGCACTGAGCCGACTGATTAAAAAATGGACAACTGCGTGTTGCCTTTCTAACTTTGTGTAAGCTTTTATTGTGTGTAAAAAACTAAGTGACTAGTTTGACTGCTCGATGTTGTTGCTCTGATGGTTGTAACGATTCTGACTTCTCGAGAGCTCGTCTTCGCCCTCGAGAGCGGTGGTTCTTGAAGAATACGCTGATTGGTGAATATTTTCTAATATTCATCGCCAATCAACGTGCCTAATTTTCTCGCCAACTCCTTCCAGTGCGCCCTTAGCGCGCTTTACCCTGGTGGAGTGGGAGAAGATCCCAAGGGGTGGTCAAATGTTTATAATAATTCGGGAAATTCCTCCGGGTGACTCATCGGCCAGCGGACCGTTACAGACAATTGTACCCTTCGGAAACCCGTGGTTTATGGCATGTTCTTAAGCTATTGAGCGCGAAAGGCACAAGCGGCAAAGAACTCTAATTAAGTGATTCTACCGGCTTTCGCTAGGATGGACGTTAAAGCATAAAATAGTAAAGTAAATCCTAATCTCAAAAACAGCCTGTAGGTGCGATCGTGCCATAAACCTTTGCCTGATGAATCCTAACAAGGGGAATTACTTGCAAGCGAATAAGAATTATAGTTACGTATTTCACTGGAAAGAAGAGGAAAGAATAGATATGTATAACTATTATCACAATGATACAGCCTGAAAAACGTTTAAGCTTACTATAAAGCAAAGTGTATGTAGAGTAATGTGTAAATAGTAGGTCGATTTTGACGAAACTTAGGCAGAACGTAGTTCTCAAAAAAATATTTGACACGTATATTTTTTATCGGCCATTATTCTTACTGAAGGGTTGAAAACAGCTCCCAAAGTTGATTCGATATCGCGAAAACTGGTTAGAGATAGAAGGAAGGTTCTGTGCACTGATTTTCCACAGGTGCGTCCAAGATTTTTTAATACAAGTTGAAAGAGTTAAAAAAGTCACAGAAAAATATTATCCTTTTTGTGCAGATAGACGAAAAGATATAATATATTTTTCGGTGCGCGGTAGAATTTTAATAATTAGTTCACGTGTACAGTGAGATGAAGAAGGTTAAGAGGAATTTTAGAACGAGTAATAAGAGATAAAAAGGAATACGTGTGAAATATTTTTTCGAGAATTACATTATACGCAAGTTTCGTCAAATTCGACGAACGACACTTGGGGATGGTCTCTTCTTACAATTAGTCAGGCTTGTATGCACAACGATCACCGGCCTCGTCAGTGTCTATCAATTTGTGAGATAATACGACCATATACCTTGCAAGACACTGTTCAAATCCGTCACACTATCGCTCAACTTTACGTTAATTAGGAACAATAGCTGTCTTCGAGCTGAAGAAGAGGCATCCACCTTCATCGGATAGGCGGACAAAGAGGACGTCTCCTTTCCTTCGAAACATTTTTCATCGAACTTGAACACTATCCAAGCACAAAATTAGCAATAGGAAAATATAGGAAAAGAATTATTTGTTATATCTGTTTCTAGTTTTCAACAAAGCTACTCCTTATGTATTATACGTAAATTTACATATGTATATACAGGGTGGATCACTTAAAGTGATCATCTCAATTATTTTTGTTACTAGTGGATCCATTAAAATTTTTTTTGCCGCAGATGATACGATTTCAAAGGATCTTCAGGGTGATGACCTTAGATTTCTTCTGACTTTTTTTTTAATTAGTTTTCAAGGCCACGTTCAATTCTTAGTTTCTCTTTTTGTAATACATTTTTGTATGTCTGAAATTTATACGTAAAAGCTGTTCGATTGTCCTTATCCGGTCGCGCAGCCCACCGGCCAGTAACACATCATAAACTAATAAACAGTCCTTTCCAGCCGTCTTCCTAGCCCCTAACAAATTCCTTCCCTACCTGGTCATGTTTCCTATCCCTTTCCCCTTTCCGGGTTTTTCCCAAATTATTTCAACTTTTGCCCACCACCTTCACCCTCACGTTCTCCTTCCACTAGTTTCCTAATATCCAATCACACCTCCGCATTTTTCGAGACCTTCTTTTCCACCACCTTCAACGTCCAACCAATCAGAACATACACCGACCCAATATATACCCACGCACCACCACAAAATAGAGAGTTCAAAAAAGACACTTCACGAGGACAAGTAAAACCAAAAGACACATCTCAAGTATCATTCCTTACCTCCGGAAACGTTCGTAAGGAAAAACACTGTACGATACGCGGTGTCGAAACATCGGAGTGAAGAGTTACGACCTTCACTATCGCGCCGTCTTTAATAAAGTAGATCGCGTTGCATCGCGAACTCGTGCAAAAACAAAAGCATTAAACGTGACTTTGAAAACTTATTTAGAAAAAGGTTATAGAAAAAATCTCAAAGGACATAGAAAAGGGCTATCTTGGAGATCTTTTGAAACCGTATTCTGTATGACCAAAAATATTTGGAGCGGTCTGCTAATAATGAAAATAATTGAGGTGATCACATTAAGTGTATCAAATATTGTTCCGTACCGAACATTTTTTTTGTTTAGTTTAATAGTTCAAAGCAGCTGTAAAACGGACCTGAAGGATCCGCGGCACATAGGATTAGCCGAGACGGTTAGAGACGCGTACCCTCGGTAAAATCATAAATGAACGGCGTTTTCAAGACTCGTTTTTACGACCTATTGTTCCGACTTCCCAATTATTAAGGTGGTACTTTCCTTCTTTCATGTCTGATCTCCTTTTTCCCCGGAATTCCCCAAAACCCCGACACCTCATCCTTCTACCACCACCTTCTACCACCATTTCCCACCAGTATCAATCTGAACGTTAAACAACAAGTATCGAATCAGTCCGAGCGCTGAAACATAACCAAGTCGTTTATATTATAACGTCAGAAAGGGTATTCCGGGATCGCTTCAGACCTCGTTAAAAAAACACTCCGATTTTTCTCTCGTGATCCAAGTTTGAAGGATAATTCAAAGCGACGCGAGTACACGACAAATATTATGAAAATTATTTTCAATAAGTATATTAAATTTTAGTGGAGTTACGTTTTTTCAAAGTGAACAGCTTGAAACCGCGGGAATACTGTACTTACGATAAGATTAGGACAAAATTCTAATTAGATCAGATTCTGTTGTGCCGTCACGCGAGTGATCGGATCGGCGCTTTGAGGTGCCGTCTCGGTGGCGCGTGCGATTCGGGCCTTTTTGGACTAACGGTCGGGCGCCCGTCATCGCGGCGTATAAAGACGGCGGACGAGCCGTCGGCGACGCACAAATATTATAACGTCTGTCGCAGCAAGACATTTGTATCGTTAACAGATTCGATCCTATATGACGTACATGGTCCAAGACAAAAAGCTTTTCTTGACACTGAAAGCAAATGCAACGTGCCACGTTTTGCAATTCACACCGATTTAATCACTGGTATCTTCGTGTTAGAGCTTCGTCGGCACGATTTATGGCACGACCGTACCGAACGGCTATTTTTGAGTTGCAGAATTTGCTTTTCCATTCATACGCGTTTCCGGCCATCCTGCCGGGGCAAGGCAATTAGTTCGTTATATTTTTTAGAAAGTCGTGTCTCCTCGCGCTCGATAGCTGAAGGACCTGCCATAAATTACGCACTCCGAAGGGTACAACTGGCCATGCCGGTATTTTCACAGACCAGTCACCCAGAGGAAATTCCCGGATTGTTACTAACTTTCGCCCCCCTTATAACCGTCTCCCACCCTTCCAGAAAGATCGCGCTAAGGGCGCACTGGAAGGGCGTGGGCAGCACGGCTAGATGAGCTGATTGGTAGGTAATTTTCAGAATTATCTGCCAATCAGCGTGTCTTTAGTTGGACGCGTCTCGAAGACGCTCAAGACGAAAAAACGAGAGTCAGTTCAGCCAAGAACAGCAGCAAGTTACCACTTAGAATCCTAGTAGAATATATAGTCTATTTCTTGAAGTCCAGTGCGACGTGGAAAATAAATAGAATTTGTTCCCTGAAGATATCGGGGTGGTCCTTCGAGAAGTCAAATAAAAATAAAGTCGGCACACCACGTGCAAACTCAACAAGGCTCGACAATAGATTTGCGAATCATTACCACGAGCATAAACAATTAGTTTACTAGATGACGCGGATAAAAAGTTTTGAAAAAATTACAGGTGCCGATTCTTGAGAGTTTCATTTACGACCTCGCTATATCGTGGCCCCAACTATAATTTTCAGAATTATCTGCCAATCAGCGTGTCTTTAGTTGGACGCGTCTCGAAGACGCTCAAGACGAAAAACGAGAGTCAGTTCAGCCAAGAACAGCAGCAAGTTACCACTTAGAATCCTAGTAGAATATATAGTCTATTTCTTGAAGTCCAGTGCGACGTGGAAAATAAATAGAATTTGTTCCCTGAAGCTATCGGGGTGGTCCTTCGAGAAGTCAAATAAAAATAAAGTCGGCACACCACGTGCAAACTCAACAAGGCTCGACAATAGATTTGCGAATCATTACCACGAGCATAAACACTTCGTTATTTTCGCGAATAACCGCGTAATTCAGGCGAGGGATGAATTCTTTTCGAAGAGAACACGTTCCATCGATCTATTATTAATTACGACTTGTGCGCGTTTCGTTTTATAAGCAGCTGATACACGAGGGAAT
>NW_017100176.1:1236114-1238192 GCF_001263275.1 Habropoda laboriosa
GTTCAACTGACCGTATGAATTTACGTCGAATAATTGCATGCAACGGAATGTCTGAGGTACATAGTGAAGTAATAAATTTGAACGTTTCGTTGAAAATTACGAGGAAACCAGGCGTATAACATTTGCGTGAGAGTTTGCCGTGGTAGTTCTATATAATATTATACGATCGAATTTAAAATGTAATTCATTTAAAATGAAATCGAAGCTTTCGCCCGAAAATTGCGATTGACCGGTCATGATTGTTCATGCACAAACGCAGAAATATCCACTTTATTTGCAAAGTATCGTGGAACGTGATGCAGGCGTGTTTGTTAAAAAATGTACCGTAACAGCGCCGGTGAATTATTACAGTTGCAATGCATATTTCAACGTGACTATTGGTGTATACACGTGGCTTGGGGGGGAAACTCGAAAAATCTCGGTTGAAATTGTTGCGTTTGCGATTTGGTGTGAATTCGCGTTGAAAAGAATTGAAAGGGATTGTACATTTTGTTACTCTCTGTTCAATGATCGAAATAGCGTGTTTGATAATATTATTGCACGTTTTGATTTCTAATTTTCAATGTATTAAGAAATGTACGTGAGCTTAGGTATAGGTACAGTCTTGGCCAAAAGTATTAGGCACCCAATAAAATATGAATTATTTAAAAATATTTTTGTGTCAGGAGGAAATTAAATTATCGAAATGTAAAAGCAATTATATTTTATTAATTTTGTCAGTATTTTGTTAGGTCATCGTTTGCCCAAATCTTGACAATCACAGTAATTTCTTTCTGACTTTTACCCTGTTTAAAAAAAAAAGAATTAATGTGAGTTGATGGTCACTTAGTTCACTATTTTTTGGCATAATTTAAGGAAAATTTTTTAACTTTAAAAATATTAACAGCAGACTATGGATTGTTCATTTGTTTTATGTCTCGCTATAAAGCTTCTCAATTGTTTTATGTACCACTGTAAACCTTGTCAGCTGCTTTAAATTCCTTTAAACTGGCCGACGAAGGATGAAGAAGAGAGAGGTTTCAAAATAATAGTTTTCGCAGTAAGTTGGAATAATAAAGATGCCAAATACTTGTGAACAAGGCTGTACATATATTATTCATCATACGCGCACGATACAGTAATTAGTTCCTAACTAGGTACTAGGAGAACTAGTTAATTAGTATCTAGTAGCAGGTATGTATTATACTTGGTAACTGTTTCTACATTTGAAAATTAGTCGTCACTATTGGATATTAGATATTTAGCTTTTTAATTCTCAGTTTTCAACGTCTATAGGATATTTATTGAAATAATTTTTATTGAGATTGCAATGTTATGCTATGATTTTAATGATGTTTCTTTGATCGGTAGAAAACAGAAAAATGTTTGTGACAGATTTGATTGTTTAGGTAGAGTTCATTTGGTTCAGCAAATATTACTTCACTTTCTTCTTCGAAAAATGGTACTTCCGTGATATTTATTTCTAAAGAAGATAACAGTCAAACGTACTTAATTTTCATGCAATGCAGTTTTCATCTTTGATCAAATTTAACAAAATATTGTTGTATATATGAATGTCGTTCAATATGTACTGATAATATAAATACGTTCGAAATGAAAGAAAAGTGTGACCATTGAATATAATCCATTTTACATTCGAAATGAAGTAAAAGAGCGACTATGAAATATTATCCATTTGTTAAGCTACATGTCCAGAAAGATATGGATGTTCAAAGAAGGATTTACCCACTTTGCAGGCATAGAGCCCATTAAACTGAGTAGAAAATGTCTAGTAAGCACAAGTGAAAAAATGTATATCCTCAAAGGTAGATGCAATTTTCTGTACTATTGACAAAAGTGGTTTGCCCTTTTTGCTCTACAAACACTGTTTGAGGATCAACGGCTGTCACATGCAGCGTATTGTACTTTTTAAATTGATACAATGCCTTATCTTCTGGGGAATGTGTCAGTTAATGAAAGATGGAAAATGTGGATTATGCAAAACGTAGCTCTATCACACATTGCGCTTTTTATTACACAGTGCTTGAATCCTGCGTTTCCTGAAAGATTTCAACTTTTCAAATTTTCCAAGAGATCAT
>NW_017100176.1:1238492-1239659 GCF_001263275.1 Habropoda laboriosa
ATCATTATATGATCTCTGAAAGTTTTTCATTTTATATTTAATATTATTAAAAACTTAGTGTATCCTGCATGTCAGCAACTGCAATAATGCATATAAACAATCAAGAAGCTATTTAAAAAATTCTTTTGTACGCCTTACAAGTGCCTTGATAAGTGAAAAAAGTTCACAGAAAAAGAAAATTCCGCATATTGCCGAAATTTTCAGCGTGATTACTATTATAGAATACCCCATTCAGGTAGCGTCTTCGAAATCGTCAGAGTTACCCCTCTTGCCCTTGTGTCCTGCTTTTCAATCCATCTCTGCACAGTACTCGGACGTCTAACTGATTTCACGACCTCGTTATAATATCGCTTCCACCGACTGTACACGGGACACGAGTAATTCTTCTTTCCACGATTCCGTTGTTGAAACTCCTGTCGTGCATTAATTACTGAGAATTTATCATAAAATCTGCTACGAAGTATTTTTCCCCTCCTATACAGAGGAGGAACACGACGTCGACGACAGAAATTAAAACTTATTAACGCTATTTCACCTCTCTCGATTCTGTACGAATGAAATCGGTAGAAATTTCCGACTTCATTTTCACCCGTGCGCCGCGATTTCGTGGCTGGTGACTTTATTTTAATAATTGAACCAACTATCCATCTCCCCGATCCAGAGTTTCTTCGAGATCTACTTGTGACGACGGGGGTGAAAACGGAACCAGGAGGGTAACACGTTCGAGCTCTGTCGATCGATCGTTCGTGTCGATCGATTGTCGGCCGCGTAACGCGGACGAATGTCAGGTTGAAAGTGTTACCCCCGGTGAATAGTGATAAATTCCCGCAAATACCCGGCGTGGAACGATACTGGAAAGGTCGAGTTTCATTACGGAAGTTCAAACATTAAAAGTTCGCTTGATCGACTAAGACTGTGCGGCGATTCTGGCATTCACCGGGCTTCGCCGCCTTTGTGAACTTATTTAACAAATTCATCAGACAGTCTCCGCTGGGGACCGGTGAATGGATTATGACGTATTATATTCGAATCACTGCGAAAGCTTTCGAAGTCACGGAAATAGGACGTCCGAGTGTTTGTCGATAAACTTAGCCGGCATAATGTATGAAGGAAGAAATGGGGGAAAGGTTTCGCTTAAAAGCCCCGCCGGAAAATTGGAATAATTTT
>NW_017100176.1:1239724-1252687 GCF_001263275.1 Habropoda laboriosa
TTCTGTTTAAGATTATTGTTCGAAAAGATTTGTAATGAACTTCTATTCAGATGAATCTTATTGTGTACTGCTGTTTATCACATTTAAAGTCATTTTTTAATATCAATAGGAATGATTATTCTTTGGAAAAGATTTTTGTATGTATATACAGGGAAGACCTAAATGTCTTCTTTATTCTTAATGGTGTCAGAAATATTTCAAACATAGTTTGTATGGTTTCGAAAGAGTCTAGCTTATGATCTTGGGATAAGTTTGAACATTGACGTTCAACCCCCTGTCGTATAATAACGAGTCAGATTCGTGCCACAGATTTTGGTCAAGATCTGATAAAATCAGTTGTATCAATAAGAAAAATTAATTTTAATTTGTGTCAAACTGAAGATTGGCAAATTTAATTAATCTACAATACATCAGCTTTTCTTACTTAATACAGTGGTGAAACAGTAAACAGCTGAGCTTACTATTAGATGTACAGTCAGAGAAAGAAATGATACGTGAAGGGGTTAGTGTCTAACTTATCACTTTAAGGTAACCTCAAATATGTCTAGCTTACGATACCTTGAACATTGGCATTTAACGTTACACTGTCGTTGAAGTTACACATTTACATTCGCGTCACAATAAATTTCTTAATTCTTCTAGCGACGACACCGCACCCACGTGCAGAGACGCTCGTTCTTTTTCTTTTGTTGTCTTTCTTTCTTTCTTTCTCTCCCTTTTCCCCCTTTTTCGTTTCAACTCTTTGCGGTGACGCTACAATGCATACAGGTAAAGTAAATCCATGTCAGTTTTCACGCTGTGCATAGCGAGCACATAAATGAAAGTAGGGCAAGATGACGAATTGCAATCTTTTCATGTACGTGGCCGAATAACGGGGCTACGATTCGTCAGAATAACATCGATAAAAAGGTACCCGTAAGTGGAATTTAACGTGGAAAGTACGAGGAATACGAAACAAAAAGAAAAAGGAAAACCTCTAATGGGATCCTGTAAAAACTCTTGCGTGTTAATTTACATTAGATCCAAGGAGTACCGAATTTTTTGGCGTTGTACGAAGGAATGAATTGTGATCTATCGATACGAACGATGGAAAGATTGTTCATGTTAATGTGGAAGAAAATATTATTTACTCGTTGCACTTTGAGTTTCTGGAATGTGTAATTTTCTTTTAGGGTTTTAATAATTTTGTAATGACTTTTATGTGTCAAATGATTTTATACTAGGCTTGCTTCAGATTCAATAAGTAGATTTTAGTACAATTTAGTAGATTTCAGTAGAATTCAGTAGACTTCAGTAGAATTCAGTAGATTTTAGTTGATTTCTGTAGGTTTCAAAAAATTTAAATATACAATATTAATAGATTTTAATAGATTTCAATAGATTTCAGTTGATTTCTGTAGGTTTCAAAAATTGTAAATATACAGTATTAATAGAATTTAGTAGATTTTGGTAGATTTCAGCAAGATCTCAATAGATTTCAATATGCTTCACATTCGCCAAGTGTCCCAATTATAGGTACTTATAAGCGGAAGTGTATGTTAGTCACAATACACCTCGACAGGTCCTTACTGGGTCATCTACGTTTTTCCGCGTTACAGGTAAGAACGAAGGCAAGAAATGGAGAGATCATTATGCGAGCAAAATGTTCCGACCCTCTCCTTCACTTTTCGAACATTTAACATTTTATATTTCGCACTGCTTGAAGCTTTTTCTCCCAAGCTTAGCGCAGTTCGCCCGCGTATCACTTATTTTCTTGAAAGCGGTTAACCAGACACTGAGATACCGTTGCCCGAAGAACGTAGCAATTTTCCGAGAATTCACACGTAATCTTGGAATTCTTCCTGCTTATTCGACCCTTTTGAAAATTATCGTTATAGAATCTTCAAAGGACGTGATGAAAGAGTCGCGGCAGAATTTTCTCCAACATCTTCACCGGAAGATTGCCATAAATATTAGGTTGGTGCAAATGAAATGTCCTTTTATCAACAGCTGAAATTGCCGAGTCAAATAAATTTTGATACACAACAGTCAAGAAGAAGAAATTTATAATACAATTGTTTGGACGTGACGAATAATCAGGATATGTGCATAATTTTTTTACATAAGTTTAAACTCGAAAAAACTGTGGCGAAAATTATTGGAAATATCGTTGGTGTGCAAAATTCAAGATTGGTGACTTTTCGTTGGAAAATGAACCGAGAGGAAGGCCAGATACGGCTGTTGATGTTTTAAGAAAAATTACTGGAAACAGTTCACGGTGAAGAATAAGAAATTTTGAAATTTTTCGAACGTCTAAAGAATTTCTTTAACAAATAAATTATTCCGGAATGAAAACACTGTAAAAGTAGCATTCACAGAAGTTTTGAATTCAATGATTAATCATTTTTATTGCTTTGTGAACCATCTTAAGTAACTTTGATACCAAAAAGTAACATTGACTGAAGTTAATCAGAAACAATATTCACTTATTTCGCCCGATATTCCATCGTGATTTCATCTAAATACAATAGTTGTGCTCTCGTGAAAATTAGTCATACATAAATTACTTAAATTTTCAACATTAATTTCACTTTATAAAATTAACCGTCCGCAATTGCGGTTAATCAAATTTTCCAAAATGTTTTTCACCTTTTGTCTTAATTACCATATAGATACTTTCACTTCCCAATAAACCGCTCTAATTGTTAATGAAATATGACCACGATCCATTTAACTACCATCATTTAACGCTTCTGTATTATATCGTCTGAACATGCTTTTATAATATTTACTTGCTCCATAGATTATTAATGGACATTCTTTTTATTCGATCAATAAACAGTTAGGATGAATTACCTGTCGCGTTACGTCCATGTAATGTACATGCAGAAAGTCTAATTATTTCCTAAATTGAAATGTTTTTCACGTGACTTTTCTCTGATAAATTCTCCGCGATAGGAAAAAATAGTGGAAAAAGCAAGCTCGTTCGAGGGATCCATTCCCCTTATATACAGAACGTCCCGGTTGTTTTCAATAAAACTTTGTCAGTATATTCTATGGCTATAAGTGAGAGAAAAATGTTCGTATAAACGCAGGTCGTTTGAAGCTCTATTAAAAAGCTATAATAACACGAAATAGAATGGGAATGGTAACGAATGTGTTGAATATAATTTCTGTCACTGTTCTTATTTAAATAATATATTAAAAACTTACAATAATTTACTCATTTTTATAACTGAATTTCAAAATTCGAACTACACAGAGAAAACAAAAAATATACAAATTGAAATTTCTTATTTCATTCTTTTTAGAAAAATAAGAAATGTTACAGTAAATCTACTATCAGCTCGAGATAGAACTTTCAGACATACACTACCGGCCAAATGTTTGGAATCACTGTTCATTGTAAGTTACACAAAAATTTCCAAAAAATGTTAGCAATTTTAAGAATTTTTTAAGGAACCTTTGTCGTTCAAATCACTCGAAATGAGGTCAAGTGCTATTGGTTTCCACAACATAAATTTCAGGTTTATAAAGAATTAGTAGCAGATTCAATATTGATGTAAATTGGCAGGTGATTCCAAACTTTTAGCCGGTAGTGTACATTGTTATCTAACATCGGTGTTTTTAAATGCTACATTCGTTCTGAAAAGGACCCCTAAATAGAAGTGGAACTGAAGCCTATGAATATATTCCCCGAAGCGTTGATCCGATGTTCCGGCGACGACCGCAAAATAATAATATCGCCGGATCCACCGGTGGGTGAATTAGGTAGGTCATGCGAGAGATGCCGGAGAACCATTGGGTTCCCGCGTAGCTGCTTGAATGCGCAAATGATTGGTGAGATCATGGCAGCAAGTAGGCGCCTGGCGTCTTTACCTCTGGTTGGCCGATTCGTTGCTCCTACAATGGCCCGGTGCAAGACTGAACAGTGAACTCTCATCCCTTCGAAGATGCTATAGCCACCTGCTACGTGCACCCAGCACGAGATTCTCGTGCTAGCACCTCTCGAAACGCCATCCTTCTAATCGTGACCTCTCTAGCCGAAGACAACTGCGGAAGACTATTCCCTCTAGCTCGTTCACCTTGCTTTTTCCCTGGAAAATTTGTCAAGTGCCATCTCTCGCGTTAATGGTTGATTGTTTGCCGTGGATTGCTGTTCGCTTCTCACTGACGTTTTAAGCAATTTGAAGAATCGTTTATAAGTCGTGAGAGTGTGAATTTGAGATTATTGTTTCACTCGGTTTGTTAAGGATACTTAAGTTAGACCAGGTTTACGATACGGACGCGACTCTCTGCTATTTTTCAGATTAAGGTTTGAATACGCGTTTAATGTTTTCGTTATTGCGTTTAATTATTCCTTATTGTCAGGAGGGCTCCAAACCTCATAAAAGCGGAGAATTTGGAGTTTCTTCGTGCATCTCAATAGCAACTGACGTATCATAAACCCGCGCGAGCTGAGGGACCGTTACCCTGGGTTTTTCCCATAAGCTCACCCAGAACACCCCTTCCCTAAGGGTGAGCGGTTGGCGTTGGGCGTCGACCATGGCTCTAACTTGATTGGGAGTTTTGGCCTCCCACCCAAAACTGACCCCCGTCAAGGGACCCAAATGCAATATTTGGAAGAGGAAATGCGAGGGCTGAACGGGGCAAAGCGCCAACGAGACAGGCAGAACAAATTAAAAGTTAGAAGCAAAAAGTTCAGGCGATCACACAGTCGCTACATTTTCCATCGATTCTCGACGACGTGTCAGAATTGAACACGGTTGATGTATTGTTTTATTTTATTTGGTATATAGGTTGTTTATATGCGTAGTGTGTGTGTTAGGTTTTCTGTAGAAACGGTTTATGGCACGATCGACCGGGAACGGTTATTTTTGAGTTGAGGATTTTCGTTTATTGCTTGCGCGGGTCTAATTACATCCTCCGAGGGTCACTAGAATTGCTTTGCTAGATTTTTAGTAATTTCTATCCCTCGCGCTCAATAGCCTAAGAACATGCTATAAACCACGAATTTCCGAACGGCACATCTGTATGTAACGGTCCGCTTGCCGATTAGTCACCCGGAGGAAATTCCAGATTTTTGGGACCTTCCGCCCACCCCTCGCGACCGTCTCCCACCCTTCCAAGGTGACAGCGCGCTAAGGGCGCACTGGAAGGGCGGCAAAGACGATATTAGACACGCTGATTGGCAAATGCAATCGTTAACCATTAACCAATCAGCGTGTCCCAACGAAAATCCCTCTCACTTACGTTTGAGACGCGACGTCGGAGAGTCAGTCGTCGAGTAGTCGTTCAACCACCACGAACAAGGAGAACCAAGGAGCAACCAGCTCACATCACGCGATACCATAGATCAGTTTTTACAAGTCCCAATCATTTGGGTGGTCCTTGGAACCAGTATCCAGACGGCACAACATCGTGCAAACATCCACAAAGTTCGAAAGTTCATCGCCATAACCACGGGCATTAACAGTGTGCTTGTAATGTTTATTTTGCAATTTAAATGGGCGTGTGACTGAAGGTAGATTCAAATTTACGAGGAATATTGCTGGTAGGAAATTTTTAACTTTGCTGGCTTATTTGTTTCTGCAATATCTGTTTGGCGTACCGAGAATTTCTATGGTTATACCGGGTGTCCTAGTTGGTTTTTATCAAACTTCGTCAGTGTGTTCTGTGTGTATAAGTAAGAAGAAAATGTTAGATAAACGTAAGTCGTTTGAAGCTTTATTAGAAAGCTATAACGATAATAGGAAATGTGAAATTCGTTCGTTAAAATTCGTTTTCCTCTTTAGTGCAAAATTTGTATACGTATTTAATGAACAAGACGGTGATACTTACTTAATACAGTAATAAGGCACGACGTTATTTGTACCATGATCAAATACACGAAAGCTACGCAAATTACACGTGTGTGCAACACTTACACACCTGAACTGTAAACAGTAATCGGATAACAGTTAACGACCCTATACCTCCTGTACATATTCTAACGTAACGTGTTGCAACTGAAATCCAGGTAGGTTTCGAAAAGTTTACATCATTTCGACGAAGCATGTATGTACTACACATGTTGCTCTGGACTTCAGTCGAAACCGCTTCGCCGAAATCAAAATTGCAGCACATGCAAATGAAAACTGAGATGTAATACCTTTAATTCGGGCTATTCGGAATTTACTGCTGCTTGAGTGTAAATTGTAAATCAATCAACTGAAAAAGTGGTCTAAACTTTGTTTAATCAATCTCGTTTTGCTTATACAAATTTTCATTTTCACTTAATTAACACGTTCGCTGTCAGCGTTACAAAGTCAAAAATTTGATATCACTGTGCATTGCAAATTGCAGAAGAATTTCCAATAACATTTCTAAGAATTCTAACAGTATTTTAACGAATTTTCCATGAAATGAAATGAACGATTAGTCGCTAATGGGAACGTTTACCTTGTGTATAGATTGGAAAATCAAGAATCTTTCTTATTTGTATGTATTGGAAAAATATTTGGACCGCTACGATTACGATTATTCTTAGCATGTTCTTTTAGTCTTGAGCATGTATTCGCGTGACGAGTGTGCCTGCGCGATGCGATTTGTTTTTGTTTTTTCTTTGTCAAAAGCCCAGTCCGTTGCTAACGGATTTCTTTAGACATTATTCTAGTATTTAACCCTCGTGCGACGAATGCAGGGTCATTTTGACTCGACAGCGATAAAGTCAGGCGACTCAGATTTACAAATGTAAATAAACAAGAAAAATATCAAATATATACAGTTGAAGGTATACACATTTATAGCCAATTCCTTCTCAAAACCCGTGTACGATAGAAATTTTGCTACGTGTCTAAATCATCCTGCATCCGTCTGAAACCATTCGCCTTCCGAGGATTAATAAATAATTCTCGAACTAATAGTACGCGTGCACGCGAGTTTCATTCTTTCATTGTCAATTTTCTACGTACGATAGGAATTCAATTACGCGTATTTGTTCTTCATTATCTGCCGTTCAACATGACTTATTTCCCCGAACTTACAACGGCGATAGCGTAGTTGCAGCATTTGAACATTATAATACGGGGTACATAGGAAGAAGGCTTGCAACTTCGATATCGTCACTGCAACACAACTGCTGTACCGTGAGATCGCAATTCTGAAACGAATCTATTGAATTGCATGCCCGAAAACACTACGCGACAATTGTTGAACGACACGCTATCGTGCGATGAAATACAGTCGTTTGTTGAATAACTATAACCAGCTGTGTCGTTTATCCAAGTGTACGCGTAGATTAAACTTCGTGCAAACAGATGCACCGAGTTGTAGAATATAATTTAGCACGTATCGAAATTAATATCGAATTTAACATACTACGTACTATTGCGTGGCTATCGATTAAGAATTTCTCCAGGGTTAAAAAATGAACGATGTAAAAATTACTGTTACGTACTTTTCTTCTTTTTTTTTTTCTAATGAAAAAGTATATATTTCTATTTATTTTTGGGCTCAGCGCATCTGTCATTTAACAGTTTGAAGTTCCGTGTCTTTAGATCTTGCTCTTGTCTTCAGATCTTTGGCTCTTTGTGAACCTACTTGGTTCTAAAACGATTTATTTTATAACACTGTTTTGTTATACAGTGTAGCTTAACGGTTTTCGACCATTAACACTAGGTTTACGGGCATTTTTTACATATCCATCTCATTTTCGCCTGTAGGCGTTTTGAAAATTTGCTCGCACTATACCGTTGGAGCCTGTTGGTGCACTTCCACCTTAATTTTATCCTTTACGCACTTGCACCTTAATTTAATCAACCGAATCTTAAAACGATACAAACGAATTTTGCAACCGTGGTTAAAAAATTACCGAATCACCCATATTACGCGCTAAAATTTGCCGTAGCGAAAGGGTTAAAAAACAACTTATTTTATAAAAGGAAGAACACATTATACACTATAAACTTATAAATAAAACTATGTGGTTCATGTAAAATTTATGATACACGTAAGTGGTAGGAGATAAATGTAGGTTTCTGTAATTTTCCTAGTGAAATTCAAAATCACGCGTCCCGTAAACCTAGTGTTAATAAATATATAATTTTGAACGTGACAAGTAATGAAACGAAGAAACGAGGACATTAAAAACGCAATTCGTCAAAACCGAAGAATACGAAGCTCTCACAACGAGATTAATACAATCTCTTATCTGTGAACGAATGGCAACAAAGTTGCACAATACCTGAAGAAATTCGGCATTAGTGAACAACAGAACCAAATTGAAGGAAATATTGTTATCGTTGAAAGACAAATTCTGACTTTCAGTAAGAACTTAATCGAACGACAATTTTCGTATCTTAACGTTCCAAAACATTCGGTATGAGGAAATGCAGAAAATAATAGCTATCGACATCACGGGTTCTCCCAACAACGTTGGCACAAAGCGTTTTCAGATTTCTACGGTTCTTTTCAGACTGGCACCGCACACTTGGGCTTTTGTGTTGTACCGTATCGTCAATTAATTTCTATCATTAGTTTCCTCCACTAGAAGGATTGGCTGGCGGTGTTCAAACATAAAAGTCGTTACCGGGGAGAAACGAATACAAGCCGGCTAAAAGCATTACGCCAATATCGGCTTTTGATATTTAGAGAGGATAACGTCTGTGAAGATCTCGAGGCAGGACTTTATTATCGGCAGGCGAGTTGTATCTATTTCGACGAGCCGCGTCTCAAAGGTCCTGAAAACAATTGATTAATTTAATTACCTGGAAGTGGCCACTTGCGCGATTCAATCAAACGGATATCATCAATATTTAAATCAACTTCAGTGTCCACTCTCTCCTCTTTCTCTATCTCTCTCTCTCTTTCCTGTAATATCGCTTCATCGTTACCTGTTATTGATCGACTGATGCATTTGTAATTCAAGAACACGACACTTAAGTATCGAATACTGATATTGAATGTACCGTGTAAATTATGCTCGGCTGTATTATTGCTCGGATGAAATTTACATAGTTCCGAAGGTTCCACGGAAACTGAAACAAAAGTTTCACGCGGTCGAAAGTTTAGGAAAAACTGTGCAGATGGTACTTTACGGCTAGCGATGGTAATTGACTTAGGTGGGAAAAAAATTTGACAAAATTCGTTTCTCTTTCGGAGTACGTGCATGGTGTTTGTTTTATGCGTCAAATGTAAATTATCGATGGAAATGTGAAAATTCGAAACCTAGTGGTAATTCCTAGTTTTGGAGTTCCTTTTCAATCAGGCAAACATTTTTAATCATTTCGTCGTACATGATTAGGTTTGTATCGGAAGGGTTGCAAATTATGTAAGCGAAGGGTTTATCTTTTGAAATCTGATTTACGAAGGGTGTAAAATAAATAAACAATATGGAAGCAAGATGAGTAAAGAGGAAGGATATTTTATTACATAAAAGTTAACGAAAGGAGAATAATACTATATGTATATTATTAATTGGGGTGTTTCTTTATTTTAAGCACTTCTCTGCATAAATGGATTCGGTTTTACTTTACTTGTAATTAATCTAAAATTTTGTCATTGACAAAAAACAGTATATTAGAAATATTAAAGATCGCAAAATATAGAATACTGAAAATAATGAAGCAATCTAATGTCCTCTGCCTAGCAACACTTTCTATCTTATGAAGAACCATTCTAAATACAACAGTATTTACTAAATATGCAGGGTGTTCCAAATGTTTCCGATGAAACGTTGTCAGTATCTTCTGTGGGTAATTAAGTAAGAGAAAAATGCTAGTTTCGCTGAAAAGTTACAACAAAAATACGAAATATTTTTCTCTTACTTATACCCGTAGAATGTGCTCACAAAGATTGATCAGAAAAATTGAGATTACTACTGTGTACAGTTCAGGTGTGTAAGTGTTGCACACACGTGTAATTTGCGTAGCTTTCGTGTATTTGATCATGGTACAAATAACGTCGTGCCTTATTACTGTATTAAGTAAGTATCACTGTCTTGATTTTTATATATTATCATTTTAATAATACTATTACTTCATCGTTTGGAGCAATTTAACCTCTGTAACGTCATGTGAATTTGGAAGTTACGTATTCATTTATCTATATCTTGTAATCTCATTTCATTTATTTATTGTTACACTATTGCATTATATTGTTACACTAGGGCGATTTTCACCCCTTTACTGTACACGTTTGTTGGCGTAAAAAAATACGTTTCGAATATTTTTCTGAGATTTACCACCGGTGATTATCAATGAGATGTTTTCTTGTTAGATAATTTTCTGTTTCAATCAAATATAGAACAATAACTATGTACGGAAAGTATCTAAGTTCTGTTAACGAAAAGACAGCCTCCCATATTGACTGTAATATAAAATTAGTAAGGTCAAGCTTATTTTTTTTTTTTTTCGTAATATAATAGTGTTTACTGAGACGAATTCAACGATGTGTCATACGAATTCATTTCGTTTTAAGAAAAATCGAAAAATAGTGAAGAATGGGAGAGTCAAATTACAACTTTTCATAAAACGAAATGATCTAGTGTGGTATCTGTATAGTTAAATTCGGTTTAACAAACGCTACAATATTAAGAACAGAAAAATGTAATGTATTTAAAAAAAAAAAGAAAAGAAACAACCATGAAATCTTCTTCACTACTTCATCCATGAAAAAAGCTATCGGTATCGCATTATATCCCCCATCGTACCATACAACTTTTGCACTTCACTTCCTTCCGAGATATTCCATCGTGTTCAGTTAGAAAAAAAGTCACCCGGTATGTATATCCGTGTACATTGAACTTGATCCTATTCGTGACAGAAAGTAAGCTTAAATAATGAATGGATTCCTCGAACGGCCTGGCAATTGCGCTCGTCAAGTATGCATGCGATATTCATGAACATCGAGTCTGGTTCTAGGTGCACTTCAATTCTTAAATCATGATACAGATACATAAGTAAACGACGTAAACAGCCTAAACGGCGTACCTTTAGATCTCCTTTTTTCTCTCTCTCTCTCGCAGAGGAGAAGAATTACGTTCCGTAGTTGCGTTGTAACGTGGCCACGGCGGAAGAATAAGCCCAGCCGAGCACAGGCTGGTAGGAAGAGGAAATAACGCGCGAAGAGAAAATAATGCGCCTCGTCATGAGGAAAGAAGGCGAAATGATAATAAAAGGGTGGAGAAACGGGACCGCGGGTGGAAAGCAAAAGGGGGTTGGGCAGGGAGCGGGGACCGGATGAGAAAATAGTAGTCCGTAATTTTCGAAGGAGAAAGATCGGTCAAAGGGTTCTCTAGTCTGTGTTCTTCCGCGGCTACGAAAAGCTCGGTGATAGGGTCGTGAATCGAGCGAGTTGGACTTGATGACACACGACTCGCTGCGACAGATCTCCAACCTTCTTCCTTCTCCTCTTCCACCGCAAGTTGAATCCAGAGCGAAATTTCAAGATCGTACTGCGGCTTTTGTCTCCTTCTGTTTCACGGCTTACCTTCTCCACAGATTGTTTCCTCGTTCTTCTTCTCTCTGTATTTCTGTTTCCAACGGTGACATTTTTTGGCTAGCTGTATTGAGATTCGCTAAAGTATATATACCGGGTGTCCCAGTTTTTTTTTTGGACCAAACTTTGTCAGTACGTTCTACGGGTATAAGTAAGAGGAAAATGTTATATAAACATAGGTCGTTTGAAGCTTTGTTGAAAAGTTATAACGAAAATACGAGGGGAATGGTGACGAACTTGCTATTACTATGATACAAAGCTTCGTACGATCTATGTATATACAACATTTTTTTCTTACCTGTACCCGTAGAACATACTGACAAAGTTAGATCGGAAAAAATTAAGACACCCTGTATATACATTGCGATACGTGTATTGTACGCACCTTAAACTGTTCATCGTTTCAACGATTGCGTGGAATAGAATTTTTAAGATACTTAGTAATAATAGATAATCGAGAATATAATGTCAACACGGTGTGTCAGTTAAGCTTTAATACATTGATTTTTAACCCCTTAACGTGCATGCCCAACTAGTCCTCCAAAAAATGCAATTTTGTTTAATTATTTTCTCTTACCATCCCTATTGCGATATCTTTTCTATTCTACGGCAAGAATTTAAGTTACAGCATTCTAAATAAATGGAAAACTTATTTCTACACGCTTAGGAAATTAAAAAAAAAATAAAATTGATCATTTTTGGCATATCAAGTTGAGAAAAATGTGAGCGTTAAGGGGTTAACAGGATATTTCCGTTTTCTTTAACATCTGAAGGTATACCTACTTCTATTTCTATGGATACAAACCTAATTTTTCAATTACGTGTTAGTTACATAAAAATTCACCCAGCCTATTCTCCCAGTGCTAAAAATATCGGTTCCCTTAAACTAACATATGCACGAAATTACGCAAATGAAGCTAGTTATACGAATCACCTTGCACCCTTGCTGTAACTCCTATTAGAATAATTCGTCCAAGCAACCGGTGACCCACAAATAATTTATCAAGCTGTGTCTATGGACCAGTGAGGACCTGACCTATCTTGGTTTTGCTCGTCTCATTATTGCCGTAAGAAGGGACAGCCGGACGATTACGACTGCCGAAATCAAACGACGACCCCTCCGTATGCATTCACTCTTTTTTCTTCTCACGGACTCGCCGAAGTTTCGGTCATTTTCAGGCCCTGTCGAGTGTATTAACAACGAAGTAGGCGGCACGTACGTATGTAATGGCTGGTACGTCGTTTTCAAGTGCTTCAACGAGCGCGCTTCTCTCAAAGGAAGCCTTTTCTAGATCGTTGCAAGAAGATTGACAGTTTGAGAGAACGAGAGGGGCTGCCTGCCGAGGTGGGGCGAGCAGGAGAAAGAGGATCGACAGTGCGAGGAAACGAGATAGAAAGCGGCAGGAGGGTGGGTTCAGGGAGGATGAGAAACGAAGCTCGATCGCGTCGTCGATGAAGCGGCGAACCGACGTCGCGTTGTTCCCATTGATCGAATCTACGGGACCG
>NW_017100176.1:1253241-1255353 GCF_001263275.1 Habropoda laboriosa
CCCTCTTCCCGCAGCTTCTGTACCCGCGGGGATTTGGCACTTTGACGAGTTCACATCAAGCGTAACGTCTGTCTTTCTTTCTCCTTCCAGCAGAGGCGCAGGTATACGCGTAGATGCGCTGCATCAGCTACGTGTGAAGGGTACAAGGTGTTTCTTAAGAGGTATATTTGATATTTTCGAGAGGAAAATATTTTGAGGAAGAAATACGTGCTGGAACATCAGTTGGAAAGTTGTGTCTTCAAGTTAGTACAGAATGTAACGGTTGTTTCTTAAATTTTCTTCTTTTCAACAGTTAGATCGCGGTACATTCAATAAAATATCAGATTCAGGATGTTTCACTGTTCATGATATTTTTTTTTAAACTTTATCGTACGAAGGGTTTATAGTATGCGAAGAAAACAATCTACTCCCACTCAATTTTTGAAACAAAATTAACGTAATTTTTTTATACATTCACATAGTACTTGCACTTATCAAAAGTTATAACAGTTAGAATCATCTGTACTAGGATTCGAACTTGGGTACATAAATATTTGTACACATCACATTTCTTTACTTTAGCTATGTGCTGACATGCTTGGTACTCGGAAGAAAAAGGAAAAAAAGGTTAAAAGAACGACTGCAATGTGTTTGCTTTAAATAGTCCAAAATATATTACACAAAAATGTCACGAACACCATTAAATCCTATTTCACTGATAACCTTTATCAAACCATTGTATCATCAACTTTCTACTATTCAACACACCTGTACTACAGCAAATTCCTCCTTCTTGACTACTGTGTATAAAAATTTCTGATCGAAGAAAATTTAACATATGGAAACTACTGTAAATATTACGAATTTTTTATTATTCAAGACGCGCGCACTGCAGCAAATTCCTTCTTCTTGTCTACTGTGTACAAAACTTTCTGATTTTCTGAACGAAATTTAATATACGGTATCGACCCGGCAATTTCAGCTGTTGTAAAAGCAACATTTCATTTGCACCATACCTAATAACCTTTCTTCTCCACGGTATCATTTCAATACCCGTTTTCTCTTCAACGGTCCGTCCATATGCCTATGCCTGCTCGTTCGTCTAGCTCTTCGTTTTTTCCAGCCCTATCCGGCAGCGTCGTTGTCGAATGAATTCAAAACGACCGAATTCCTGGAGCCGGAGCTAGGTGAGGCCAGCTTGTAGCACGAGGGGTGGAAATCGTTTCGCATTGTCTGCAAGTTGATCCCCTTCTTCTATCGTTATCCGCCGGTGGCACCGAAACGTTACTATCCTCTAACCTCGAAAAGACCGACCCGGTTTTCCATCGGTGGCGACCGCCGCTCTAATTGCGACGATCCTTTCGATGGACCGGACGACAGTCACCGCCAGAGGAAAATCTACTTGTGTGGGAAAACGGCGAGCCTCTGGCCCCATCTCTCTCTCTCTCTCTTTCTCCGCTTCCGTCCCTCGCCATCTTCACTTCCACAGAACTAATTTCGTATTGTGCGGGAGAAAATTTGTTTTGGCCAGCCTAGGCTCCTTTCACTGCTATCCCTCACTTTCGCGGCGAGCTCTCCCTCCTGTTTACCTTGGTTTATTCTTGTTTCCTTTCCTTTTCTTTTCCTCTCCTTTTTTTTTTATGTGGATTTTAATTCTTGGCAAAACAAAGTGGAGGCTAAACGAGCTCGCGTTCATTATTCTTGCGGATTGTTGAGTGGGTTAGGAGATGGTTTCATGGACCATAGCGTTTAATTAATGTTTGGTCGTAATGTTGAGAGAGGTACGAATTGGTTCTGCTGTTCCATTGACTTTGTTTAATTTGATTCTATAGAGATTTTCTGCTCACGTACCATGTTATACAGATTCTACGTTCATAATTCATTTCGTAGAATATACACAGCCCAATTTGTATTTCATGTTCCATACGTTACATTTAATAGTGTCTGTTGCGTACATGTGGGCCCTTTGAGAATGTTACCAAACTGCTACACGTACTCTCACACGATGAATTCACCTCGTGTGAATGGTTGAGGGGGTGCTTAAGTCTATGCAGAAGTACACATCGTATATTTTTTTTTTGGCGAATGTGTATTTAGTTTTTGGTATATCTGTAATTAGTCGTCGTATGAATA
>NW_017100176.1:1255493-1265433 GCF_001263275.1 Habropoda laboriosa
CTAGTAATATAATAGTAAAATTTTTCTTTATTTACAAACAGGAATGTATTATTTATAATTTAGCTTAGGATTTTTCAAAAATCGTAGTTATTATAGAAATGGTGGCACTTTGAAGAGGAAAACCCTCTGTATACCAAAAGAAATCAATTTCAAACGTTTTTAAAAATTAAATAATCGAGGTATCGAAAACTTGTTTGCTACACTGTAGGCAACACATTTTTATTTATAAATCAAAAAGAATTTTTTATTGCAAACGTTCGAATCCAGCAATCGATGGTCTAGCACAAGAGGTTTCGCGATAGCTCCTCCATTTTGGAATATTTTGATTTTTTCAAAAATTGGAGAAAAAGGCTGAAAATTACATTTATATCCCCCGAAAAAATTGAAACTCTTCATTTAGTAGTAACCTATGAAAAAAATTCCCAAACTATTCCGTATTTTAGACGCATCGGAGTGTTTTGCCCTCTTGAAACAAGAAATTTGCTCTGTGTGTTAAAGTTTTGTCAATTAACCCTTATGTCAATAACCGAGTACCCTTTTGCATAATTCTCCCTTAACATATTTTATCTTCCAGGTAAAAGATTGAAATATCCGGCCAGATCGTTGTTATTTCGCACATTTCCTATCCGTGTTTGCCTCGAGTTTAGAATTTTCTTATCAGAAAGCTACTAAAATTGGACGATAGAGTAGACGACAATTCTGGTTATTGACATAAGTGTTAAAGGTTGTTTTCGCCACGATTTCTCTTAAACATCGCACTCTCTCATTTCTATTTAGAAATTACGCAGTCGTGAAGTTAACCGAGCGTAAAATTACGGAACGGACAATACAGTTAACCAAATATTTCAGCGTATTTTGTAGAATTTCCGTGGGCTGCGAAGCGAGATGCGACACGTGTTCAATATGCGTGCAGGTTCGAAGCTTCTTATAATTTTTGTCACGAAACCGAGCCGCGAATCTGGGTCGGCGAACGGATCATTGAAAAAGTTGGAAAGGACGTTGATGCCGTGTCAAAAAGGCTGGAAACTCTCGTTTATATGAAAACTGATTCGCGGCAGTGGAGAAGAATCAGCATCAGGGAGCATGGAAAGCAGCGGGTCGAAATATTCTGCAACTATCGAACGGTTTGCGTAATTTCCTGAACGGCTCCTATTAAAATTTTCATTTTATTCGTGCTCCACGGCCGGGAGGAGTGTGCAAACGTTTTAAAACCCTCCGAATGTGAAGCTCGTGAGCGATTTAGAAGGACAGCAACGGAAAGTTCTATAGTAATACGAAAGAAAATAATTCAGGAACGTGTTATTTATGAATGTCTGTTTCGAAATCATCGAATATGAAATTTCGTTGTTGCCTACGCTATTTCAAAGGATATCGTACTTTTTCATTACTAATATTCAATTTAGTGTAATTCTACATGCAGAAATAAACCGACAATGAGGAATAAATTTTTTTCATTTGAGACCTCATTCTCGAGAAAATCGAATTTCAACTTGCCTACCATTTGGACTTTCCTTGGGAGGACCTTAGCCCATTGGACTCTATTTATGGGGTCCTGTGAGAGAAATAGTGTAGGTAGAAAGCAGTGAAAAGCTTGTGCAGCTGAAGTAAAGAACGGTACAGGCTTTCGAGCAATTAAGTTGTCGAAACACCGTGGAATGAATCCACGACGTTCTGATTTCAAGAGCAAGAATTTCTATACGTCAGCAAGGACGACAGAGTTCGGAGTTGAAAGTTGAGAGCGAGAGTGTTTGAGAAAGTGTAGAGTATTGGGATTTTGAAAGAGAATTAGTTACAATGCATTCCAGTATTTCTATTGCTATTTAACTGTATTCGTTATTGTTTTAAATTTTGTGAATAAAACATTAGTAAATTTCTCGGTAGAAATAAAAACCAGGGCTCATTCTCAACCAAACTGGAAGTTGTTAAGCCCAAGTTCAGAAATTCAAGCAACCATGCTCGACATGGACAGCACTGATACAAAGAGCTATCACTTTTCATGTTATCAGGAACGACGAATCTCTTGGTAGGACCAAGCTTGCCAAAATGCTCTGAACACGAAAATTGCGAGAAAAGTTTAATTCATTGTCATAAAATATTACCACGATTAATGCTTAATTATGTTTCCTCAGTGGGGAAACTGACAAAACTTCGTTTATCTTCGGTCGCGGCATCCTAAAAGGAGGGCAAGTTGATGAGTCGAGATATGCAAATTCCAAAGGAAAAGAGGGAGAGCGAGAGAGAGAAATTGATAAGGTTCTACATTAATAGAACTTGCCTTTTTCGAAATATCCCGCGAGACAGCCTATAGACTTTTCATATTTAACCTGGTCTTAACGTGGCGCAAAGTGAAACCGACTGTACCGATGAGATATCGTCTCGTTGCTTAAGATTATATAGATAATTGGGCTCTCTATCGAGCCATTCTTTTCCGGCAGCCCACTCCATTGACTTACCAGTGTTAACTGTGGATCTTTCGCTTTGCACCAGATTCAACGTGGTCCCTTTGACCCGGTCTAACTTTGCCAGGCTCGTTCATCAGCCCTCCTCTATGTGCACCGCTTCAACGGTGAAAATATTAGAACAATAGAAAAGAACGATCGAGTCTTTGCGGGGCTAAGGTCAAATGCTCGAAACGTTTCACCATGGCAAAGATATCGAGTACACTCGGGTCTATTGTGACGTTCGAATGTCAGTTTGAATTTCACTGTAGAAGGTTGATTGGACGCTGAGCGGTACTTGTTTAATCAGAGATCCCTTTGAAGGTAAAAATGTGGTATCTACGGAGCGAGCATATTGTAAACGTGTAATCGAAGGTAAGCTGAGAGTCGAAATAATTGGAAGAAGTTCAGGAGTTCTTGAAGTGTCGCTAGAAGTTGTATCCGATACCGGATAATTGAATTTTACTTGGACTGTATTTTTTTCTCCCACGACGCACAGTGCAATATATTGTTGAAAATTCAAATTTTTAAATTCATTCAAAAATCAAGAAAGTATTGTTTCTTTCCTGTAATATTATTAAAAAAAGTGTGACAATTTTTGGGACGTTACGTAGATAAATTTATCTAGCGCGTATGAGTATAAAGAAGTAACGATAAAAATGATAAGAAATAAGTGAAAATTTTTCTTGCGATATACATTCCTTTTAAATCAACATCGTGTTGCTTCCACGGAGATACTTTTACAAAAGGGAAGGCAATACTGTGATTCGTTTTTGCTTGAGATCTAAGGTAACATCTGTAGTTCGATTGCCTTTGGTGATTTTCTAAAGGAGTGCAAGACTCTTGGGTCTTGCGTGCAAGAAAGTTTTATTACTACAAAAGGAGTTCTGCAGCCGCAAACTGTTCACGTACAGGTCCTAACCCGATAGTATCCGCTGGTCAACTTCCTGTCAAGGATACCATCTTTGACGCCTCGAATTTATGATGCACTATACGTCGTCGATTGAAAGTTTGCAACATCCTTTCGTTACAGTGAAATGTCATCAATTTGGAAATTTCTGTAGCTTCTATTCAAACTTCGGTATTTTCAGTTTTGACGACTGCAATATTTTTCTGAATCCAAAAATAAGTAAAATGTTACACCAACACTACGACTAATTTTAATATTTTTTAGAATTATAAATATAATATTCAGATTTGTTGTTCTATTCGAACTTTTGTATTTTCAGTTTAAAGGACAGTTTAAAAATATTATTTTTCTCAATCTAAAAATAAGTAAAATGTTAATATCGAATAGTTGCACCAACACTATGACCAATTTTAATATCTTTTAGAATTATAAATTTAATAAATTTAACGTTTAGATTTGTTAGTTGATTTTTGAAAATTTAGTTTTATTTTGATTAATTTAATTACGTTCATTATAATTATATTTCAATTATGACGGGATATTATTCGTTGAAGTATATCTCAAGGATGTTGTACATTTTTAGTTTATGAATTTGGTGGATGACAATGATTGAAAAGATTGACATGAAACGTATAAACGAAAGTATAGGAAGTTAATAATGGCAGATATCGAATGCCTTAATAAGGACCACTTTTCATAATAAGATTTTTTCTTAAGAATATATAACGATACAAGTGCAAGGTGCTTTAATGTAACAATGCATCTTTTGTGCGGCAAATCAATTCTGCCGGTAATATTACGTATAAAAGAATCTATTTACTATGGTAATAGGAATGTGAATATATGAAATGTATCTCGCATCGGATATCTGAGTGTTGCTTTTTCCAAAAGAAAATTCAGGCAAAATAAAATTGCGATAGAACTTTCTTTTAAGTTTTTTTTTTTCTCGTTAGATTGATCCATCCATTTTTAATATTTATTCGTATTCTTATATCGCATATTCTAGTAACAGAATATCACGTTTGATAAAACGATTTTTCGTTATTTTACAGCGTCATTTTTTTTCTGTATTTTACATATCTCCATAAATTTATGTATCTCACTATTAAAGTAGAGAGGTTTAACTGCACTAGAGATTAAAGATAAATTTTACTCAGAACCTTTCGACTGTAATTCTTAGAAAGGATAGACACTTAAGGTTTGGTGACATTTAAAATTAAAATAAAATTTAGTGTGGACAGTATTATACGTATGATTTCCTCACCGAAGTTAGTGTACTTACTACTAAAATATACACATGTACTCGTTATATACAATACTTCGAGCTTCTCGAGAGAATAATTTTTGTTAGAATCTTAATAATTTTGTGAGTCAAATAACTTTATGTTAAAGTTGCAATGACAAAGAGGCTTCCGTCTCATTAAGTAAGTAGATTTCAGTAGATTTTAGTGAAATTTAGTGGAATTCGGTAGACTTTAATGGAATTTAGCAGGTTTTAGTAGATTTCTGTAGGTTTCAAAAGATTTCAATAGATGTTAGTAGAATACAGTGGATTTTTATTAGAATTCAGTACATTTTAATAAAATTTAGTAGATTTCGGTAAATTTTAGTAGACATCCATAAATCTCAATAAAATACATTAAATTTTCACATGCTTCACATTCAGCAAGTTTCCCAGTACTCGCGACAAGTCTGGCATAAATGCAAAAAAAAGCTGCTTCCCGATTATCAGCAAAGACATTGCTACCCGCCTGATACTCATAATGCTTCGCTTTTTGCAAATGACACGATGAAAATTCAACGTATTCAAAGACTCCGAGACTTTATTGCCTGCTGTAACAGCAGGACTTCTTTCCCCATTGATTCGTCAAGGATTAGGAAAGTTGATCGAGTGAACCGTTGGGGGAGTGAAGAGAATCCTCGCAGTGTCTCTCTGGTGCAGGGGAACGAAAGAGTCGGAAGTTAATTCGCCGATGGATGGCTTCGAAATGGTTATGTAGCTAATAACAGTGAAACAGACGCGAGAGCGGAAGTCAGAGAGACCGGTTCGAAAATGGAAGGTCGATGAAGTACAACGACCACGCCTGAAGGGCGAGGGTAAAGTATTATAGGTTGGTACGCAAACGCCGCCTATACCCATCCGACTTTACGACCGATCGTAAATATCGTACGGAAGTCCCGGGTTTGATGGAAAATTCCTTTGGGATAGGCAGAGCTTCATCGCGTCGCTAATCTTACTCAATTGTAGGGGTGTGAGGGGGCGAAAAGAGAGGAGGTTTCTACAAGCGGCTGATTCAGGAACACGTATCTTTGCTCCGTGATTCGACGCCGCGGCCGACTTCTGACGAACTATTGTCAGTCGCGAAGGGAAACCGAAGTCGCGAACTTCCAGGATCGAATTTTTCCTCGGACCAAATCTAATTTTTACAGCTACCGGCTATGAACCGGTGTCCAAATCTGAATCAGACGAGAGAAACGCGTTCGCTCTCGCAACGGGCTCGCGCGAGCTTTAAAAATCTCCAGCCATCGACAAGATGCGCCGCCGTACAGTGAGAATCGCGAACCTTAGATTGCCAGTCTTTTCCGGCCGTTGAAAAAGAGGGGGAGGGGAAAGTGAGGATTGCTCGCGGAGGCGGAGTTATCGAATATGAAAGTTTGGAAATTCCGCGTTGCTGCGAAAGTTCACTTGAAAACATAACTTATAAATAAGTTCGGCTGCTTGGTAGGGTCTGGTGAAGAAAAAGGGGGAACACCGGTATATACAGAGGGGTTGGGTCAGTCGGATAAGGGTGAAAAAGCAAAAGGGCGGAAGTCGGGGAGCCGGCTGGAAATGGGGATGGTAGGGGGAAGAGAGGTTGGAATCATTCGTCTCCGCGAGACAGAAGTTAGGCCGGCTTGGAGGACAAAGTTTGGTCAGAGTCCAAGTTGCTAAAAGGAAGAAAATTTCGGAAAATACGAAGGAGTCGCGCGTGTACTACTGGCCGGAGCCATTGAAGAAATTTAGCAGGAACACTGGACAGCGCAACCGAATTCGCCAACTCGTGAAACACTTTTAAACGAACTAAGGGACTACGTCGCTTCCAGGCTGTCCTGGAACGAGACGGAAGCGAGACAAGGTAAAAGGCTGTTCTGCAAGATGGACTCCCGCCGCAGTGCCGGGCGCCATTCGAAAATGCATTTCCGTTGACTGCCAAGCGTCTTATGAAAGCGTTGCTCTTCTAGTCATCCGTTTCCCCTTTTACCAACTATATCACTGACAAAGGAGTAAGCTGGGTATACAGCCTTGGCAAAAAGTATTAGACACTTTGTAAAATAAGAATTTTAGAAGTTTGGATTCTGTAAAAAAATTTTGGGCGAACTACAGATATTATGGATCAGAAATAACATCATTTCACGATTTAGCTACACATACCCTGCTGTTAGTTTATTTCGAAACTGTGTGATTTGTAAAATTACAAATTGGAAGTGTTAATTCCTGGAGTTCGTGGAATAGGATGTACAGTCTGGGCTAAAATTATTAGGCATTCCATGAAATATGAATGATTTAAAAACATTTTTGTATCAGGAGGAAATGAAACTATTGAAATGTGAAAAAATTAGATTTTTTATTAATTTTATCGATATTTCGTTGGGCCACCCTTTGCCTAAGATTTGACAGTCACAGCAATTTCTGGATCTCGATATTGTTCTAGAGAAACATTTTTCAAAATGTGAAAAATTGACGACGATGCATGCCGTTGAACAGAACGGTGCGTAAAGGGAAAGATTGCGATTTGAAATTTTAAACGCAATCCTCCCGAAATCATGCTTTTCCGACTGGCACGCGTGATATGTATTGAACAAATAAACCACTGTACATGAACCTTTTATTTTCTGAAATATATAGTTTTTAAAGCAAGCTGAATATAAAACCAGTGACGAATTTTTTAAATCAATATTTTCTATATTAATATTTTTACGAAGTTGCGTAAAGTTAAACTTCAATTCTTCGATGAATTTGGGTTTAGTTTCGCTTTGTTTATTTAATAACGCCTTTGCTGTCATCTGGTGTGCCATTCTTTGGTATGAAATGAAACTAGATTAAATAAAATTGTGCTGGACAACACAAAATAAAAACATTACTATAAAATATTTCAAAATATTTTGGTAATATAGCCAATCACTGTTTATTATTTGTATAACATTTGAAGTATTAATTCACATTTATACAATGAGTTTTTTTTATATCTACTAATTCTGATCTTTAAAGATAATGCTTTACCTTTAATAAATCATTTTCGTGAAAAATGATACTGTGTGGACAGTTGAATTATTTAAAAATTGAAATTGCAAAAGCATGAAATCGGTTATAGTGAAAATTGTTCATTCATTGAGAACGCTCTCGTTGATTTTCTGTTCGCCATTTAGTTTATTTCATTTGATCATACCATTGGAACACGTACATGTACATATATCTCCATGCTATGTGTAATCACTATGGTGTATAATGAAATATAAAATCTTGTATTCTTTAATAAACACTGCATTGAGTAGCAATTAAAATATTTAATATAAATATAAATTCAGATCTTTTGATTTTGATACCATTTGAATAGTTTTTGTGTTTTAATAAAATTAATAATAAGGCATTATAAGGAATCTTTTGATTTTCATATCATTTAAATAGCATTTTTTTTTAAATAAAATTGTAATAATAAGGAATCTTTTGATTTCGATATCATTTAAATAGCATTTTTTTTTAAATAAAATTGTAATAATAAGGTTTAATATGTTATCTTTTCTCTACTCTATATTGTAACACACACTGATATGCATTTAAACATGCATAATAATATGATCTCAAGGTGACCTTCGACTCTAAAATTTAAAATCAAATGTGAAACCTGTTTTCATTTTTTCTTCAATTTCTCTTCCATCTTATTCTCCTTTTTAAACCATTTAAGTCACGTATAAAGATTGTCTCATACGACCACAGCTAGAGAAGACAATTAGGTGGGCTGTTTTACGCGGTCCACCCTGTATAAGCTCAACCACACGGGAAACCACGTGTTTCAAAATACCTCTATAAATCTTGGATCGAAATTTTCCAATTTTTCTGCCGGAGTTATTCGATACTCGTTACATCGAATAGCATGAAGTCGTGCAGAATGTTCTGAAGAAAATTTCCTCGGATCTTTACTTTTTACGATAATGGGGATAAAAAAGTGTTGCCTTAACGAAGTATTATACCGAAATCCGGTCCTTACTCGCGCCTTTGCACATACTATGAGATAAAACTTGAAAATTGCAGAGTTATCCCCATGTACGGATACATCTTTGGGAAATTGACTTTGGAACTCGGAATCGAAGCGATCGTTCCAGAGCTTACCTAAATGTCTCCTCCCTGGCTAAATAATCCCGCCCGCCTTCCGGTGGAATTTAGCTGAAAATTTCTTTGAGAAAGGAAGAACACGGAAACGCTACGAACCTGCTTAATAATTTCCAACTTAATGCTGATTTTAGCTCGAGGCTGTATAAATTTAGAAATTAATACGCAACAATTGAGTTTCTTTTTCTCTGTGCAATTTGTATTAACCCTTTCATTGCTATTCGCATCTATAGGCAATTTGAAAATTTCTTGGAGCCTTTTGCTGCACTTTCGCCTTAATTTAATACTTAATTTTATCCTCTACGCATTTCCACCTTAATTTAATGAACCGAATTTTGAATTACTACACCCGCATTAAAATCTGCCGTAGCGAAAGGGTTAAAGGAACTAAAAAATTCACATTTCTTCACAGTTATCGAGGGTGGTAGATATTCCGGGAATTGCCGGCTGTCTCTCTTCAGTTCGTTCGTTTCTTAGCGCATCAAAGACGAGAGTGAGAAACATTTACAAATTTTACAGATTAGACGGAATTATTGCATTTTAAACGTTACTTTCGAAGATTGAATTTTTCAATGCAAAATGCATTTCAACAATTCAACCCTTGTGTCAACAACCACAATTATCGTTTACTTTATCGTCCAATTTGAGTAGTTTTCTAATAACAAAATTCTAAACTTGAAGCGAATAAGAAATGTACCAAATAACAACGATCTGACCGGATATTGAAATCTCTTACCGGGAAGATATGTAAAATATTTTGAGTGAAAATCTGCAAAAGAGTGCCAGGTTATTGACACAAGGGTTAAACCGACACGTGTTAGTTTCTTCCGCAAAATCGAAAATGTGCTATTTTTCGTAGCAAAACAGTACAACGTATTACTTTTCACAGCAGAAGACCAAGCGTGCGAATATTCGTAAGAAACGACGAAACGTGCTACTTTTCTCGTGGAAATAGTCCCACGAAATTCCATCGCTCCAGCAAATACCTTAAAAACTACGAACAAATACATGTACGACACATAGATCTTTCTAATCGTCGAGGATCGTCACGCGGCGCGGCAATTGGCAAACATTAGCGACCAAACTGAACATCGTATCGGTCGCGGCGATTGACATTGTATATCGACTACGATCGAATCGACACGGGTTTTGGGGGATTCCTGATATTTACCTTTCATCGCGTTCACATGCCAGTATTCATATCGAGCGTAACTGGCTGACCTA
>NW_017100176.1:1265443-1273661 GCF_001263275.1 Habropoda laboriosa
CAGCCGACGGCTGGCCCGAGTAATCTAGCTAGCTCATGCGCTCGCGAATACCAAAGCCACCAAACAGTACTATCGTCTACGTGTACACGTACACACACGCATATACAATATAGAGGGATTCGCGTAACAGGCCACAGGCGAATGTTTTTGCCGGTAGTCATAAATTGAATACTAATTGACACATGCGATCGGACTCGTTGTATTTCACCGGTGCGCAACTTTCGTTTGCCGCGACCACTGTGTTTAAATGCCTTCCACATGCTACATATGTACCGAAGATATAAATTTCCGCATAAATACGTAGGACAGCCGGTTAATGCGAGCCGAATGTCCCCACCCTAATCCGCCTCTGCGCCCAACTCCACCTTTGCTATCTGAATCAATACCTACTTGTTTACTGGACCGTTGCCAACAGGATTTCATCGAACCGGCGATCGTCCCATCCTAATTAATTCCATCTTTTGTTATGGTTGTTTCGCAACTGCGCCGGTTACTCGTGATGCCCGGGGAAAACCTTTAGGTTACCATGCTCGACTTTCCACTGGCACGAAGCTCAGACTAATTATCAAAGTCTTCCCATCTTCCTCTCTCTCTCTCTCTCTCTCTCTCTTTCTCACCTGTTCCACCTCACGCTCATCGATCTTCACCCCTGTTCTCTCAGTTTGCTTTTCTCCGGTCCGATTTCTGCTTAGTGTTTCCCCTTTGTTCCGTCACCGGTACCGAACTAGACTGGAAACGATAATCGGGAAGATCCTCGCTAGGACCAATTGATAAATTGTTTCGCCAACTTGTACTCGAGGGATAATTGATGTTGAAGCGCGTTGGAATTGGCATAACAGATCCTTCGGGATCGTACCCTTTAATAAGTCGGGCACAACAATGAACGCGGGGGTATTTAATATGATCGCGCGCGGTGCACGTTTCGTGATTCAGGGAAAACTAGCCCCGATGGTGTTATATAGATTGACACGAGTTGGCACGTGAAACTTTTTAAATGTCGAATGCAAATTAAATTGCTGGAATGTCCCGCGTTGTGTTCCATTTAGTGTATCAGTAAGAATTTCTGCGCTGAATGTAGAACGTTGGAATATTAAATTCTGCTTCACTAGGAAATCATTTATTTCGTTTATGTACGCTTGCTTGTTTACTTATACAGGGTGGGCGACGTGAAACAGGCAACCTAATTGTATACTCTGGCTGTAATGGTTGGAGACAATTTTTACGTGTGATTTAAATTTCGAAAAGTAATTTTTTCTGCTTTTTCTCAAGGTCACCTGAATGTATTTGTTTCTACTGTAAATGTGCACATGATCTTGAACTATAAAATTTCAAATAAAATGTAAAGCTTCTTTCCATTTTTTGCAATTTCCTACATCTTATTCGTGGTTTGAAACTGTTTAAATTACGTTTATAAATTGTCTCGTGCCACCACAGCTAGAGAAGATAATTAGATGGCCCGTTTTTAGTGGACCACCTTGTATGATACTTGCTACGGAGACTACAAATTTATAATTTTCAATGAAAAGTAAGAATGTGTAAATCTTGATGCGGGCTCAAAATTTTTAAACGTAGAAATAAAGAAAAATGAAAGAAAACTCTTATAGTGCGTTTACGTTACTCGAATAATGTCAGGTAACTTGCAAAGTTTCCACGGGAAAAAGGAAAATTGTCCAAGGAAGTGATAAAGCGTACTACTTCTCAGAAGAGATGAAAATCTGTTTTTGTTATTCGAGTTTCTTTAGAAATTTATTTCATGATTTCTTCGTCGAAAGTAGGAAAATAAATTGAACGAAAAACTATCGAGTACAGTTTTTCTGTATATGCAATAGTTTTAATTAAATAACGCTGGGGGATACGTATACGAAACGGTGGACGAGATTTTTAATTTTGAAATAGATTTTAAAGTTACCACGGTTTGAAAGTACATATACGAATTAATGTACAATGTTTACTTTTTTTTTATTAATCACTGTACCAATTTGAAAATTTCGTTCAACTGCGAAAGATCAGATCTCTTTCTTTTTTTCTTTCGTTTTATCAACAGAGCTTTCTCTATTCGAACTATTATTTTCAGCTGTATAAAAGTACAATAAAATATTGTACAATTCGTTGAATCAATTTGCTCAGTTGTGTGTGCATCGTAACAAAATTTTGAAATCGCTTTTTTTCGTAGGGGGGAAAAAAAGTTGCGTACATTCTCAATTTGTTTTTCCACGCAGTACCACCTTCTCTCTTTCGGAAAATTCTATCTGTCTAAATTGCCATAGCTAAATGCCTCGAGATTAAATTGCGTATCATTCTTTGTGACTTTATACTCGTAAAGAAATATGCGTATATAAATACTCCGCGACTTTATACCCGTAACAGAATTGTAGACATTTTATACTGGTTGTTATGTCATTTATGATTCCATAAATGTACAGTAAATATTCGCAGTGCACAGTTGTTTTGTAGAATTGAAATATATTTGTAATATAGTTATGCTTCGAAAATTAAACTTTCACGGTTAGTGTTGGGTTAAGTTAAGTTAGGTTGCTTATAAATATTTGTAAATATTGTATGTATTATTTATAATAGCGTAATATTGACACAATTAAGGAATCTAGATTTACTATTATATAAACAGTGAAAAACGTCGAAATTTTAAAAAGCAGTGCACACTTTGTCAGAAGAGTAAAGGATTTTTCTCGAGCCTTGATAACAGTGTGAAAAGAAAAATGCATCGTGTGTTAGTAGCACTTTTACTCTACTTCTTTTCGTTTTATATTAATTGAATATTTCACAATAGTTTATGTAAGTGTATGCTCTCCTTACGCGTCATGAAAGTAGAAAGAGAGTGTGTATGAAATTGGAAAGTAATTATTGCAATAATCGAGAAACAGTAATGGAAAATAAGGTACCTTGGAAATTAACATTAAATTGTAAAGGGTTTCATTCGTCAAAATCCTTTACGAATCTTTTCTCTAAGTAAAAAAATAGAGTGGTCGGGACAAATTTTGAAAACAAACAGTGAGAAATGAAATAAAATTGCAGAAATTTTGACGTTAATAATAGTGTCATGATTGCCTTGACTCTCAAATTCAGTTTTTGAAAATTCTTCATTCCCAAAACGTAGGACATCAAAAACTAGCGCAACTTTGAATTTATCTTCTTCTCCATATCTTGTACGGTTTCGTAAATATGCAGGACAATATCGAAACTCAAAATTTCTTTGAGGATGTGTTTTTTTATCACTAGGATAGTTTCATTGCCGAAACAAAAAATGGTTTCGTAATTAGCGTCACTTAAACTACATTTCAGCTTCAAATTTTTTTATTCAATTTTCGAGATGCCGAACTACCCTTGTGAGTTGAAACTTACTCTGAAAGTAACATAAAAATGTAGCCATCGGCTGGATCTATGGACTTGGAATTCAACGGTGACACATGTTCGCAATGGATGGTGCTAATCGTGAGAGGAATGGTTCTAGGCTAGCTAGGCAATTTGAAACATGGCATGAAGTATAATAATGTCACTGTGCTGCCAGAGGGAGAGCATCGGAACATGTAGCTGATAGGCAATTAGATCGGAGAACGATTCTCTTAAATTCTGAGCTTGCACTTTTCTTTTCGCATTATTGTTAGTTCCAGAAGAAAATTTATTTTTGTCACTTTTCTGATGCACTTGTCGGAAGCAATTGAAAGGTCATCGGAATCCGTGTGATTTCTCCTTCTTATACACAGTGTGTCGTCGCAAACGGATATTACATTGAACATTTGTAACGTCAAAAATAAGTCCACGTAACACCCTAACATTGTCTCAGAATTTCGTTATTTTTCCAATGTTTACGGTTATTTCAAAATCATAAGTTAGATATATGTGAATACACTTTAACACGTGCTACAAGATGCAATAGAAAAAAGTGTATGCTTTTCGGCAAGAAAATACCGGTGACCTTGAAAAGATTAAAAAAAAAAAATTTCCATTTAGGATACGCCCCTTTTCAAACCATTCGAACTGTGTTTGAAACATTTATGATATAATTAAAAATGAAGGAGCCATTCAAGTGTTCAATCTTAGTTGAGACACCCTGTATATTAATTTCAAATAACGAACGAAAGATCAATAATTTTCGTAATACGACAAACAAACACCTGCCACGTTATGTTTGCGGCAAAGTGGAAAGGAGCGCGGCTTAACTTTTTCGTGCAACCATCAACTCTGCCGTGGCGAAAGGGTTAACACTCCGGCGTAGAGCTACGAAAGAACCAGTTCGAAGGTCAACGATTATCCGAATTATTCGCGCGAAGCGGTCTTCCGTCCTTCGACGGGCTTCTTTCTGTTTGTCGGCGCTGTAAAGATAGCCCCGCGGAGCGGGATTGTTCGCTTAGCCGCGAAGACGCGTGTTTTGCATGTGACACGTGTCATTCTGTTGGAACGTTGATAAACGGCGGCGGGGAGAACGATTGACGGTAGTCGAGAAACGGGGGGGATACATTTCACTCCGGTCGATGATTTTCAGGACACGGCACGCGGCGGACACCGGCGGAAAAAAACGATTTAATTAACCGGCGCGGTAAACGTGCAATCGCATGCGGAAGATAGATAACTGGCCATGTAAAATAGAAAGAATCGCGGCCGATCTCACGATGCGGAAGCGACATGACAAACTCGTTACTGCTAGGTACACTCGTCATTCCGCTTTTGCGGTTCGATTATCCTATCGCTGGTTAAAGTGATACGTGCCAACAGCCGCCCAGCTGAATCCTATAATCCCGGGCTCCGCGCGATATCGCGATTTATTTCGTAGCTGTGCTTCTCGCTCAACGATTCGTTTGAGGTTCCTTTCAATGAACGTTTCCCGGGTGTTCCGGCTAGATACACAAACGCGTCAGAAACTTTCGTACGAGGCCGCCGGAAATCATTGGAAATCGATAACTTGGAAAGTTAAATGATAAGCTGCACTCGCATGATTGACGGCTGGTTTGGCCCGCGCGCATGAATCATAGTATCGGCCACGCGGCTTAATGACGTGGAATTTTGGTCTTCCCACGGCTCTCCATATTTTCTCCGCGGAATCCAGCAGCGTTAGGCGAACGATTTCGTACGTTCTAACGATACCGGGACGTTTTAATCGAGCCCCCGGTATCACACTGGTGTTTAGCTAAATTTCGTTCCGTTTCATAGAATTCTACTGAGAGAGTAACGTTTTGTAGTGTAGTAATTTGCAAGTTTATATTGCTTCTGCGCTCACAGAGTGGATGACGTTCTACTTCGCCGACAGGGGAACATCCCGAAGTGATAGTCACTGATATTGATGAGACTTTGGTGCGTACGACATTAACTTTGTCTCAGAGTTTCATTATTGTTGCATCTTAACACATGTTGTAAGATATAATACAACAGAAAAAAGCATTATATATGCTTCTCAGTAAAAGAATACCAGTGACCTTAAAAACATTCGAAAATATATATTAATAAAAAAATGTTGTATTTAAGATACTTCTCTTTTGTAACTATTCGAATATTCAAATTTTGAGAATTATTTAATACCACAGTGTTTCACACATTTATCGGCAGAAAGGTTGAAGAGGGGGTTGGGTAATAAACTTTCTGAAAGAATTCAAATATGGTTTATACACTTTTTGTATTTCTGGTTAAATAGGATTTAAGCCGCACATTTCCCAAAAGGCGAATAGACACGGCAGACCAGTCACATGACCACCGGGGTAATCCGATTTAAACCGTCCAGTTTCTTTTTTTTTCTTTCCCGGGTTATATCAAAAACTTATTGTATTCTGCACCGTTGAACGACGTTGGAGAATTACCACAGTGAATAGAAAATGTTTGCACATTCATTCAAAGGAAGCCAGGAATTTTCGACAGATTACGAAATTCTTTGAAGCAAAGATGCCAGAAGTATATGGAAATGGAAAAAGGAAACGTACTATACCTTTTGCAGACATCAAAGGAAAGATTAGGATAAGGTAATGCTCGATTTACAAACTCTATTGAATGAATGAAAGAAAGAAACTCTTTACATTACCAAAACAGAAAATTGCCTGCAGTAGTACTGATTTTTCTTAAACTACACGTTTACTATCAAAAGACACAATGGATACGCCACCCTGAGGCGTCTAAATGTAGGTAAAGTTGGGGAATTTTTTTCATAGGTAGCTACGAAATGAAAAGTACAATTTTTTTTCAGTGGATATAAATGTAACTTTCGATATTCTTCTCCAATTTTTAAAAACTAAAGTCGGCAAGGATTGGAACGTATGGAATAAAAAATTCTCGTTGATTTATGAATAAAAATGTATTACCTACAATTTAGCGTAAGATTATTTCGATATGTCAATTATTTAATTTTTTAGAAATATTTGAAGTTGATTTTTTTGGTAAAAAGAGATTTTTCTTCTTTAAACTGCCACCATTTCTATAGTAATTACAATTTTTGAAAAATCCTACGCTACATTGTAGATAATACATTTTTATTGAAAATGACTATTAACCTTTTCATAACTGTGCCTATATATATTTTGATATGTTAACTGTCCTGATTGCGGATTATGCATTTTTTGCTTGATCTACAAATCAATGTTAATTGCATTTCTTTATACACCTTATTCTACACTAATCTTTATCATGCACGTGCCGTGCGTACACAATTCCTCTACACTCAATAATTTCTGAGATGTTGAGGGAAATATGTTTTCCATCCCTGCTTTAAGGATTATTTTCACCATCTGGAACAGATGATTGCCAATAATAAAAAAAATACGTTTAAAATACTTTTTTGAGTAATACATTATACGTAAGTTTCGTTAAAATAGTCCTGTGACATTTAAATGTCCATTGCAAGGGCAGTTATTTATTTTATTCATAAGCATCGAGCACCACAATGTGTGCAAATAATTCGAGCTCCATTAAATTTCTTCAGGAACGTATCACCAAATTTGTTAAGCTTCGAACTTTATCGTTTAAGACTTTACTCAAAAGGTCCACGTAGTAAAGGGTTAACGTAAAGAAAATGGTGATTAAACTGATATAACAAAAGTTCTGAAGTTCCAGTTTTACTTCTGATGTGTTTCTCATTCTTCACTTCTTCTACCTGTTCCTGAGGGCTTGAAAAGTCGAGAATTGTTTAAAATCTACTGCATAATTTATACCGATTTAAATAAAATGTATTTACAGTGATACAATAGTATTTACTTCGTGTAATCCTTTTTACAAATTATTTTGGAAACAGTGTACTTTTTTATTCCCAAGAAAAATTTTTTAAATAATTTTAAAGCTGAAAAATGAAGAAATAATTTGTGTAATCTTTTACAAATTACTTTGGAAGCTATGTATTTTTTTAAAATTGTTTTAAAAATAATTTTAAGGCTGAAAAATATTGAAAATAGTTGGTATCATCTTATGTGAAGTTATTTGAAATAATATACTGCTAATGTTGCACATTAAGTACTTTTGAACTTGAACAACGTTCGCGTAATTGACTTCCAATTCTGCATGTATGTTCCTAATGAGATTCTCCTTCTGTTAATCTGATTCTCTGTTTCTTATTTATTAGGTAAAATAGGAACGGATTTTTCTTGAAAAACTGAACTATTTCTTTAATTGTCACTGTTTTTAGGTCCCTTAATAGGAACCAAAAGAAGTATCAATTTTTTTATTCCAGATGTAATGTACCTATAGCCTTTAAGATGATGGTAACCGGAGCTTCCGAACAACGTCCCTAACTTTCAAGAAAAATTTCTTTTCTTATTCCAACTTTTCTTCTTGCTTTATGAACGTGCTTTATAAATATGGTTACAAAGTAAAGAAAGGAGGATGTTTAAAACAGGCCAATTTTGTCATGCGGTCGGAACGAAAAACTTTTTTACAGCATGATTCTACGTATCCTAAGGAACGAAAAATGTAATTGTCATTTTTCCCGAAAATGATGGGACAGTTATGAAAAATACGGGAGATACTCTCGAGAGCAACTCGCGATAGTTTCACTCTCAAAAGGACAGCTAGGTTTATGTTTAGCTCGATGTACGTATAGCGACCCAGGCTCGCGTTTCTTATGTTTGGCACGCAAGAAATACCACGAGTTCTACGAAGTTAAGGCCTAGAAATTTTCCCAGAACAGTTGCGAGCATACAGCGAGCAGAAATCGGGCAGGACGACTCGTCCTCAGTCGGTGTTTACGAGGCAGTCGAACGAGTGCCTCGACGAACGTCGCTTATACTGC
>NW_017100176.1:1274061-1275606 GCF_001263275.1 Habropoda laboriosa
AAATTAGTTTTTTTACTGTTGTCTCCCCGAGACATATACCTATTCTATTCTTTTCTGGAAAAACACTGTCTCTTAGTAAACAACTAAGTCTTTACACACGACCTACTTCGTTTGTTATTATCCTAACGACAATTGACACGCAGTGCAGATGATCAGACTTCAGTTTTCCGTAAAACCGGGGGATGGTTCCCAACTACGCGGACAGTCGACGCCGTCGTAAGATCATTCTTTTTCCTCTGGCTTTCATAGTGGATACACAGTTAAGAAATGCAAATTCTGTTAGTCTTACTTTTTTATTGTATCCCTCTCATGACGATTATTTTATTATATTTACGATAGTTTATTATCACTTCGAGAATAAATAATTATTGGTTTCTGACTGCTTCGAATATAAGTATTGTGTCATCAAAGAATTTCTTGTTTCGATTAATTTGTCATTAATTATTTTTCGTTATTTTTGGTTTTTATTAAACACTAATGTACAACAATTTTTCTAAATAATACTCAATATGAGTTTTTAAGTGGTTAATTTACGAAGAGACGATCATCCGAAGAAAACGAGACGGAATATATGTAAGTTATAAGTATGGTCATACTCTTATCTTGAACCGCATTTCTCATAACTCTCCTATCATTTCCGGGAAAAATGACAGTTACATTTTTCGTTCCTTAGAACGCATAGAATCATACTGTAAAAAAATTTTTCGTTCCGGCCGTATGCCAAAATTGGCCTTTTTTTAACATCTTCCTTTCATCGAACAGTAAAGTCATAAAAAAATCTAGGAAATTGTTTCCCTTTTTAAACGTTCAAACCCTTTAATAAAGCACATTGAATATTTGCAAACAAACTTTATATATATTCTTGAAGTGAATAACATTTTCTGTTTTTTAGTGTTAGCTGTTCTCAAGTATTATATTCACCACAATTGTTTAATCGAATTGTGCGTTTCATATTTTCTCTTAAATACCTTTCCATTTCGGCAGGTAAAGGAGGTTCCTTTTTGTAATATAATTTCGTTCACATTTCAAAAATTATTCACTCGAAAATTTTCGAGTACTGTTCATTTACAAATTAAACGTATCTCAATTGATACTCGAATCCGTAAGTAGGAAGCTAGCGAAGATTTACATGAGTAGTTTTCTGATCAATGGACACCGAAAACCAATTGCTTTTCTAATCTTCTTGATTACTGCCGGAGGGACAGCTAGAATCTATCTTTCCTCCGCGTGCAACATTTAACCGGTTTGGTGTAGCGTATAAACTTCGTTGCGAATTCGAGGAATGCAAAAAATGAACGTTCCTGGTGAACTTTACTGGAATTGAATGCCATCCGTTAAACCAAATTGCTTTTGTAAAAAGAGGACAATATTTACTGGAGCGAAAGGAATTTTTTATTTACACAAATTTCTAAAACACTTTCTCTAATGTGCTTCTATATTTTTAACAATATTTCTTCGTACAAATGTTACATATTTGAAATGATTTCAAAGGCAGAAAAATTTTTTCACAAACACCTATTTTTTCTGTTGCTTTTTTCAAGGTCA
>NW_017100176.1:1275683-1318167 GCF_001263275.1 Habropoda laboriosa
TGCCAGATTTTCTGTAAAAAAAAAATTTTTCTTCCAATTTTGTTCGCCCGTTGAAACTATTTAAATTACGTATAAAAGTTTTCTGGTACCACTATAGCTAGAGAAATAATAAACGTCTGTGAATTTATTTCTTCTCTTCGACAGTAGTCATTGTTGGACATTTCAGTTCCTCTGCATAATAAACACGTATAAAAAAAAAAACAAAAAAGGGAACCCCATATATAACATATATTATTACTCGCAGAATTTCATTTTTTTCAAGTGCCTTTCTGGTACTTCCTTTTACTGTGAGCTTTAAAACGCCTCACCGTGCTATTTATAAATTACCATAAATATTTATGTAGTACACAGGGTGGATCAATGAGAGCCATCACTCTGAATACGCCCGGAAAGTGAGAGGAAAATATTTCCAGTAAAAGTTATTTCATATGAAAGAGGCCATGGGTTGCTCGTAACGATTTTTTCCCCATGTGGAGTCGCTTACGTGATATTATGGTCGTCATCCTTATTTTTTACGGCAGGCCGTACGTTTGTTTATTTGCTAATAACGGCTCTTAAAGCGAAGAAAGAGCGTATAACACCGGCTCGATAAAAATCACCGGCATTTTTTTAATTATAGAATCACGATTTTGTGGAAGAAGGATTTCGTTCGCGATAGGAAATGGCGAACTCGTCAGTCAATCTCCATAAGAAGCTGAAGAAAATTCTGTGTGCGCGCGCTGAGAAATAAGCAATTATCGAAAATTGGAAAATACGTACTTACGAGATTCCAATTTTTAGTCTGCGCTTAGAAATTTTTGTCGAGAAATATTATGTCGCGTAGAAATTGTTCATAAAAATATATTTTCAGCTACGGTGGCGCCATCTACAATCGTGCCAAAATTTCGTTTACATCATGTTATTCGTCGTGAAAAAGCGGACAGAATTCGTATTTAACATTTTCCTCCATCTCAATTCGTTTTCGAGATATTCTAATCGAGTTTTCCAGCGCGCAAGTTTCAAGGGTGATTTCAACCCTCAATTATGAACATTTGCAGCTAAAAAGAAATACGCACCTAATATTTTCGGATCCTTTGTCGGTGAAAATTTTTTTGTCAGAGTTGATTAGGAGGAAAGTATGTAATTCAAGAGTCGTCAGAAATATTGAATTACTCCTGGAAAAAGTAAATTCGTATAATCGACCTTCGGTGACCTTGGCTGACCTTGTGTTATAGGTTTCTGCATTGCTACCGAAAGGTGCTATTAGTAAGCAAGTATAGAAGTGTGATATCTCGTAAAAAGGATCGAAATGACCTTCGTATCTCGTAGATTGTAGCTGTAAAAAAAAATCGTTACCACCGTACGATCGTCCCTTTTCTACCAAACAACTTTTATTCGAAAAATTTATTTGCCACTTCCATGGTTTCGAGGTGGTAATGCTTATTGATCTGCCCTGTAACAGCATTAATAAAAGCTCTAGAAGTAGTTTCTAGATTTAGCCTTCTTTATAGAGCTGCGTTTTGTATTTTTATTTTAATGTTAGCATTTTAGTAGCACTTTGAACGTTATACACTTTTGGTAACTTTCAATTGAAATGTACTTCAAATACGCTGGTCAAAACGATTAGAGGATTAGGTACTACTGTGAACGGTTCAATTACGCCATTTTGGCGAACGGAAAGGAAGTGCTATAGGTTTCACATATTCATCTGTTAATTATTTATACGACGCTGTGGAACATATTGAGTCTAAGACAATCGTTAAAAAAAATGAAAGACAATTTTCCTTCAATTCTAATTTTTACGTACTTTCCTCTTCAACTTTGCTTTACAGCAGTCAACCGTTTGAGGTCACACGACAGTTTTTCGCTTACATTAACGCTAAACTTCATCTTTAATTAAAAAAAAAAAATTTCTCGAAATTACAGACTGTATTGACCGACATAATATCTGTATTCTCTAATCGTTTAGAAGAAAATGTAAAAAAAATTGTTTAACACGAAGATCTTTAGGAAACAAAACATTACAAGTGTAAAGAAATTGATCGGCAAAAGCACTGATGTTTTGGACAAATATTAAAATACTCCAAGAAATACGCTCATTTATAATGTTTGTATTAAATCACGTAATATTTAACGTTAAGCAGTCAAATTAAAAACAAAAAAGAGTAATTGTTTGACAGTACCCATGAAAGTCGAACATTTTTCTGTCAGAATTTCAACACGTTAAAATTCACACTTGAGTCAAAATTTTTCCGTGCTGGAAATTATCAAATTTAAAATGTACGTGCCGCCGTGAGCGCAATTTCAACTATCGGTTTGGTACGAAGCCTAGGATATATTATCTGCTTTACAATTATCCATTTCCATACCGCGCAATATGAATATTCAAACCATCACAATGTGCAGTACATCAAACAACGTGTGTGTACATTTTTGATCTATGTATTTCAACCACGTCGCGATAAGGCAAGAATACTATCGGTATATCACTGAACTATCACGATAAGGGACATATTTTTTTAATCTGATTATCTATAAATTTTGAGCCTCTGTGGTAAAATTCTTTCAATGATAAATATTTAAATCAGAGTGGCATTTCCTCTAAAATCATAGATGTGCAAATTTTTGTTATTTGAATAGAGAATAATGCAAACGCTGATTAAGCGGCATATCAAGTGGAATATTCGAATATTCGAAATATACGGAATATTCGGTACAATATTCGAATTATCCGAATAAAAAATTCATACTCGAAATTATTCGAATTATTCTAATTATCCGAACATAGAATTCATACTCGAAATTATCCGAATTATCTGAGTTACTCGAATTATTTGAATGATACGAATAATCCGAATAAAGCATTCAAGTTCGAAATTATCCGAATTATTTGAATAAGGATTCGTATTCGAAATTATCCGAATTACACGAATTATTTGAATAACCCAAATTATTCGAATAAGAATTTGTATTCGAAATTATCCGAATTATCCGAATAATTTGACTATTCGAAGTTTTGCAACCGTACTACCGATTTTCGAGCATACAGTTCTATCACAGTAAGGCAATTAAATAACCCTTTAATTGCACCTCTCGTAATACGAAATGACAAGATATTCCACTAAAATGAAACACAAGGAAGGAACTCTACATGTCCTTAAATCTTGCTTAAAAGTCGTCAGAATATTTGTGATTTCTATAACTAAGAGTTTATAATTTGGTAACACAATTCACTTATTGCGAAACATATTCGCCTGTGGAAATTGTTTCGCGCCACCTGCTCGGAACTCGCGCGGTATAGCATTTAAATTAAAAATAAGAATTTCAACCAGCCGGCGGATAAATACCTATGCACACTTGAATAATAAAAAATGTTTCGAAACGTCATGGCCCGGTGAAAATAAGAGGAACAAGAGTTGACAACCTCTGAATGCAAACTCGGAGAAATAGGGGAAAGTGTGTTTGGGAAATGCGACTCGTTTGGGAAATTGCTTATTCGTTTCGAACAATTTTTCTCGAAATAAAGATAGAAACGGGCACATAGGACTATTTGCACGTATGTACATAGGACAGTATTATTTTTTGAAAGCACAGTGTAACTACGTTTGAACGTTGAAAACGAGTGTGCGACAATTTCGAACGCGGGAGATCAAAGGCGAAGAGGGAAAAGTTGGATCAACGTAACTTGCAATAACGATCGTACGAAGAACTGAAGGGATATTAAAGTATGTACGTTCAATGCGAGAGAGTGTACATGAAAATTATGACATTATTACGCCACAAACAACGAATGCAGTAAAATACATCATCAGCAATAATATGAGCAAGAGCACGCGCACATCAGGGTGTAGCAATTTATCGAAAATAATATCTCATTACTAACAATGGCCTTTCATTCTGCAGTAAAATGACAGCGCCAAAAATATATCAGAGCTGTAACATAAATTGTAGGTTAATGAACGTGAAACATTTTACGGGCAAGAGATATTATGATTTAAATAAATTTTAATTTAAAACGTCACTCATGTCCTAGTGTTATAGATGTGTAGTGTAGATATAGTAGAAGCTGCAAATGTAGAAATTGATTTTTTTAATTCTCTTGCAACTCGGCAGTATTTTCATAGAAAAAAATTCCATCGATTATTAATAGTGTAATTGTTTTCTTGCTACGAAAAAATTTCGGTAGTTATGTGTGTGGAATAATTGATCATTTGAGTGTAAAAAAAAATGGCTTTGCATTCTTTTGATATACACACTGTTATAAGTGACGATCTAAACATGTAAACAATAATAGAAAACGTAAACATTGTGTAATTATAATTTTTACAATTTTTGATACTGTCAACGTTTATAAAAGATATATCTCTGAAACATTTCATGTATCAAAAGTATTACGTATTATAACATGCAGAATATCTATAAAAATGAATTAATGCGAAATGTACGTAATTATGTCTGTCAGACGAATCAATTAAAAGAGTGCAATGTGAATATGAATGATAAAACTACCCACTTGTACAAATTTAAATATTCAGTTGATATATAAAAGTGTTTTTCGTTGGACAAAATCATATTAAAAATTCAATTTTCAAACGCGATTTTAAACAAAATATCTATCTCCAGATATGTAACAACATATTTACAAGTCCCGTAATATTTTCCTTGTTTACACAGTTGTACTCTGACTAATTGAAATCATTCTGTTTACAATGCAAACTGTTATAAAATTACCACCGTTGCTGTATTGCAGAAGCAGACACAATAGAACATTAACAAATTTACAAATTTTTTAACGTTTCGCGGTATCTCGAAACACCTTTCTGATCTCTTCGTGCTCCCAGCTAAATATTAGAATTTGAATAGTTCGAGCTTGATTGACTGAACTCAAATATTAAAATTTGCACATTTCAATTCGAATACTATGAATTTGATTGGCTGAATTTAAATTTTGAATAGTTTGAATTTCATTGGCTGAGTTTGAATACTGGTATTTGAATACTTTGAATTTCATAGTCTGAATTGAAATAATTCACTGTTTGTTTCGAATATTCCGAATTCACAAAGAAAATAATACAAAAGAGTCCTAATACTTAATAATTTCACTCGTTCTCAGCGATCTGTACACTTTTCAGATAAAACACAGCTTTGTACGTCCAGACAGGTGTTCTGATACACCGTGTGTCTCATTAATCATCGACACGCGAATGCTTTCTTTCCAACAGAGACCACCATTTCCTCTACAGATACTATTTAATTCACAGAAAATATTCTCACTAACGATTCAAGCATGCAGGCGCGACAAATACCGAATACCTACAATCGGTACGATTCACGCGCGATAATTTAAGTACCGCTATACCGGTGACAATAACACTGTTACGTTTGTTTCACAAGTACGATTCACGCGCGATAATTTAAGTACCGCTATACCGGTGACAATAACACTGTTACGTTTGTCACCGCGGAAATCGTAATTTACGAGATGCCTGACACCTTTATCGCGGCGCACGCACGAAGGCTGTACATTTCGAAGAGCAAATAGCACAAACCATTCACGACTAATTCCATAATAAGCCTTCGAGTGTTGCAGGATCGAAGAGTTTCAGTAGCGATCGTGACAAATGGCAAATTGGTCCAAGTCGATCGAGCACATATTTTCATCTCAGGCTTTCTCCACCTCTCTCTGATCTCTCTTCAATGCAGCCGTGGATTATTTAAGTCGTTCTATATTCTCTGGCTGTTAAACGTCGTTTACTAGTCGAAAGACCGTATCCAATTCGTGGGATGAATTCGAACGATGCTTCGTCCACACCGATCGCCGGCTAATAGTTTAATGCTGTCTTGATTTCTCGCTCGACCGTGGCCATTTGCTCACCAAGAGATAGGTAACGTACTAACGCAAGCCCAAAGTTCCCGGCGCGCAGGTAAATGTAATGGAAAACGCTTTGGTCCCGGAATCTAGCGACCAAACCAATATCATAATTCTCCGGTGAATCGACGTACCAGGTTCTACGCTCGAAACTGGTGGCCGGTCCGTTGGAAAAACGGCTCGTAATAACGTAATTTCGCCCATTGGTGTTTATACCGTGGCGAGAGGGAGAAAAAAGATGTTAGTGTACCCAGTGATGGTCAAGTAGAAAATATGCCGAGGATAGAGAGAGAGAGAGAAGGAAGTGTAGTCTTTTTGCAAATTTTTTTTAACTTCCTCGAATATTACTTTTAGCTTGGTGCATATGAAATGTCGTTCTTTTAACAGGTGAAATTGGCACGTCGATACCGTGTATTAAATTTTGTTCAGAGAATTGGGAAGTTTTGTACGCAGTAGTGAAGAAGAAGGAATTTGCTGCGGTGCACGTGTATTTGGTGGTAAAAATATTCATTATGCAATTGTTCGGATATTATTATCTGACGTGATGAATAATCGGGATATTCGCGGAATTTTTTTCGTATAAGTTGAATTTCTTTGTATAAGAAATCTGCTGAAAATATAATTTTAGCATTTGAAGAAGGTTGTGTAAATGTTAGGATACTTTAAGGTTGGTGTGAAAAATTCAAGGTTGGTGACTTTTCTTTGGAATATGAATTTTTTCATTCAAAGATGAATAATTTTTATAAATCTGGGGTAATAAAGTTACTTAATTATGAGGAGATGTGTAGAGAATCGTGTGGAAATTATTTTGATTAAATACAGTATTTTCTGAAGAATCGCAATGTATCCAAAATTTCGTATGCACCAACTTAACCCTAGTGCGTTCTTTCGTTCGACTGCACACTTGAGGTTTTTGGGTCTTAGGTGTAACGATTTTTGTTACCAGCACGCCATATGAACTTAGGTAATGAACTTTCGATGTAATGTTAAGGGAACATAAATTTGATAACAGCAAAAGTAATGAAAAAGATAAGAAGGCGATGGGTCAAAAAAGACCCGAAGACTCACGGCTTTGAATATTTTTGCATTTACTGTTTTAGAAAAGCATAGTACGCTAGTATAATGTAGTAACTGTTCGTTTCTTACACGTACAGCACTTCATGAACCAGGTAATATTTCTATGTCATCGTAATAGAGACAATATGCGGAAATGAATTTGACTTCTAGAGTTACGACAGATCTAAATTACATAATCTGAGCTTCCTGAAATTAGTAAATTGCTTTGACAGATACATAATAGTTCTGGCTTGTCTTGTATAATTCTCTGCATTCTACGTAATTTGTAGTAGCGTTATCGATTTCATTGATGCTTGGCGTGATGTTACTTGAACAGTGAAACAAAACGAGTGAAATTTATATTTTTAAATCTTATTAATTATCCAATAATTATCGGTAAAAATATATTAGGTGTAGAAATTAATTCTTTCCGACCGAATTCGCATAATCGATTCAAAACCACCGACTCTCTATCGCGATGGTTTAAAGGTCAGTAACAATAGTGGAAATTATTTCGATAATTGATCTGTTCTCATTATTTTTAAATAAACCTTTGATTGTACCCGAAATAATTCATTTCGACACCTGATACATTCAAAGTTGAATTATTCTAATAGGAGTGTAAAAGTTGTACAAATTCATCACTGATTTTTCTAACTTAATTACTAAAAAAGTCGCGTATCTTGTAAATTTTCGAGGATTTCCAACGTGAAACTTGGACGCTTTTGTAAAACACCGTCATATTTAAAAATATATTCTTTCGTCTCGTTTAAATACATTTCACTGATTTCTCGTCTGTCCAAAGAATGAACTCATTAAAATCGGAGGATATATGTTCGAAACGAATTTCTTTCCTCTGTCTGATAATAATTCTACACTCAACATCGAGTCGCGGATGAATTGAAACACGAACTAGTGGTATCTCACACTGCTTTGACTCCAATTTCAAAGGCCCCGTTTCATTTTTAACTTCCACCGAATAATTCGATCGTTAACTAAATACACTCTCGTCAAAGGAAATAAAAGAATATTTGGAAAAATGATCGCGGAATATTTCGCTGAACTTCGCGGTCAATTTCGTTTCTCTTTGGAAAATTCGCCCAAGTAATAGAAAGTATCGTAATTTCGCTGTGCTCGCTGAATTGCGAATCACATAAACGATAAAGCGGGGATATTTACTTGTATAATATATAGGATGTCACACCAGAGCAATAACGTCCGCGAATATATCTCCTTCGCTTCTCGCGAGAAGCAGAGCTTAATTTTGCTTTCAGAAAATGTTTTGGGTATTATTTGAATAGGTTTGATGAACGAACACAATGCAATAAAGCTGAATATAAATGAAATAATAATACAGGTTTTAATAATAATGGTTTGCACACTTCTCTTCATTAAGCTTAATTGTCACAATGTTTCCTGCGTTTCGCGTATATACCGGGTGTCCCAGTTTTTTCCCGATCGAACTACGCTATTTCTATAAGGAAATTTTAATTTCTTCTTATTATTATCTAAAGGCTAGTTTCCGCGTTGTTTCCTACATTAAATTGGCAATCGCCTGTATTTCTTTCGGAAAAATATCGGTCATTTGATCGGCTACGGTAAGAAGAAGTATACATAAAGTGCCGGTACACTTACAATTAGTGTTACAGAACATTTGATTAGCACCAATCTAACCTACTCTCAACGAAACTGTGTAACTGAACAGAATCGCAGAATCTCTAAGAAATCTTGATAAGCTTAAACGAAATTTCCTTGTAGGCAAGTAGTTGACATTGTTGAAGTGGTAATACTTCAACACTAAACCTTTTCGAAGTATAAAAATGGAACGAAGCAAAGCACCCTGTATCCGCGTTCGAGTTGCTTGATTTGGCAGCAAAGTCACGGTTTTGTCATCGTTAGGTGTTCATCACTGCCTTTATTCCGGAGAAAAGAAAAGGACGAGGAGGATGAGGACGAAGCTGGAGAGGCGGGGTGCGAGATACTCAAGATCTCGACGGAGGTGCTGATGTCGGTGCGCTCAGATTTATCGGTTTCCTGAATCATGGCGACGTGGCTGTCGGAGGCAGTCTAATTGATTTTTCTGTCCTCTACTCTCGTGCCGTTCAGAATTTTATAGCCTGGCGTGAAGCTTTTCGTTCGGAACGCCTCCCAAGAATGCTCTGTAACCCTTCTGGGACTATCCTCCTCGTTGCCAAAGAAATTCAACCAACCGTCTGCAGACACTTGCTCCCGATGAAATATCGAGCATTATAGCAACGGATCGTTACTTTTAAACCTTCGAACATCAGTTCCACTTTCAGCCGAGGAAACAAAGATCGAGGGTAAATGCAGAAGAGACTGACAAGTGGAGATTGCACGCGAGTTTCTTGTTTCTGCGAGATTGTTTCGAGTATGTTTGATACTACAGAATCCCAATTATCTGAGTCTTTTGTGTTCTGCTCGTTTTATTCAAATTCTTGTGTTACAACAACGAGTCAGGCTCGTGACACTGATTCTGGTCAAGATGTGACGAAAACTGTTGTATTAGTAACGAAGATTCATTTTAACCCTCATGTCGATAACCGGGTACCTCTTTTCCACATTTTCACTCGAAATCCCCGTGCACTTCAAGTTTAGAATTTTGTTATTAGAGAACTACTCAAATTGGACGATAAAGTAAACGACAATTGTGGTTATTGACATAAGGGTTCATTCCAACTTTCGTTTTAATTTATAAAATTGAGGATTGATTGATGTAATTAATCTGTGATACATTAGCTTTTTTTTTTACCTAATACAGTATTAAAATAGTAAATAACTGGCGCTTGCATATATAGACAGTAAAAAAGCATTATAAGTCAAAGGGTTATTTATTTGGGAACTATTATATGTCTATTTATAGTGTAATAAAGTACTTAACTATCACGACCATAAGTAATCATTTTTGACAGAATGTAATAATTTTTATCATAATTCCAGTTTATTCGTATGTCACACTTCAGTGAGGAGTATCTGTTCACAAATTTACATGAAAATGCATTAACATGTTGCACGAAGAATTAACGAAAAAGTACGAGTTTCTAATGTATCATTTAACCAGATGAATGTTTCTGAAAACAACGTATGTAGGCGAATTCGTAATTGAGAAACACACAACATCTACATTTAAACCATTGTTCCATCTCTAATAGTTTCCGAAATATTGGACCGAATAGGTTTTAACACCGCAACTTTGAGGGCTGTTTTCACCCGCTCAACATGAATGATGGCCGATAAAAAAAAAATATCTGTCAAACGTTTTTTCGAGAACTATATCATACGCAAATTTCATCAAAATCGATGAGTGACACTTGCCAATGGTCTCTTGTTAGTATTTTTGCATTCTTTACATGTTTGTATGCATGGTTTAAATACTTCTTTTTTTCCTCTGCAAGGTAAAACACGCGATGAAGGATAATGATGTAGAGACAGGAAAGGGATATGCAAAATTAAGGCATTCTTTTATTTTTTAGACAACACTGTTTTGTTATGCAGTGTCAGTTACAACACCGAGACTCTAGATAACTGTAAAACGACTCTTTACAACTCTCAGACAAGTCGAACAATAATTAAACGGCTCGTGAAATGATTTCTACAACACTCTGATGACTTTTACAGCACTAACAACTGATAAATGAATTTTTCATTAATTTAATGTTTTGAAAATTAACAATTTCGTTAATTGGTGTTCTCGTGATCAAGATTCTAGTGTATTAGTATCAGTATGACACAATAAAACAGTTGAATGCAAAGTGGAAATAAAGTGGGAATGATTTCTCGATAGAAAATGGTCAAAACTATAATTAATTTTTAATTCTTACACAGTTCTAATTTTCGTAGTAATTATTCACATTGTACCATTTTTGTTGAAATTCTTCCTCCATATTTTTGGAAAGAATACCATCTGTATTCACGCTCGTCTGTTCATTATGACTGCTGCCCATATGTGATCCTTGTCTGTAGCACAGTGACGGTTCTTTGAATCCTGGTTTTCATCTGTTGGATTGTTTCGAGAGGACTATAATAAGCAATTCTTTATTTGAACATGTAACGAGCCAACTTTGGATAAATATTTTGTACAATTATTTACCATTCTTCAAAAATTCTCCAATAATAATTCTATTTTCTATCTCATCGTTTAATACCAGTTTGTTTAACAAATTAAGTATTTCAGTAGGCATTTAGTTAACGAAGCTTACATTAACAAAAAAACAGGAATGCTAATTTAAAAAAAAAAGAGAGAGAGACCGCTGTATTCAACAGCCTCTTGAAATTGCAACATGAAATTGCAATAAAAAATTACATCGTGTCGTTGGAAACGTCACAGTTGTAGTTCAGTCGGGTACATAATTTCCCTTCTATCAGAATAGATTAGATTCTCTCGTGTAACTGTCTTTTCAATTATAATTTGACGAACGGAACAATAGAATTCTAATTTGCGAGAGAGAGAAAAAGTCAACGTAACATCGTCCATTTGAAAATTGATGCGTTGGACAATTGTTTGAGCGTAATAAACAGTACGAGCCAGTAATCCTTTCATCGTTGTTTCGCTACAACAGTCATTCTACACGCGTACAACACACGTGTGTATGTATATGTATGTTCATTCGCGTTTTTGGCGTTGCCCGTCGACACCAATACACCACAGCTCCGTCAATGCACCGCCACGTTACGTGCAAATTGAACGGGAGTATCTGCAAATGTTGTAGTACACTTGGACTATTCGTTACACACGAACGATACAACGTCGATTCGACGCACTCTTTTTAGAACGCCATTGAAGATAATGGGATAACCCGGCCGAACGTTACGAGACGAAACGGCGCGGTGCGCAGCGTCAACGTTCTGCCAGTGTTGGCTACCACCGGAAACGCAGCGTCGAAAACAACACAGACCGATTCCGACGAAACGGACCGGTGAATACCTCGATACACACGCGGAGGTCTTCTGAACAAAGGAGAGACCTGTCTTCGATTGTTACAACAGAACTAACAGACTGATCAAATTTTTGTGGCAATTGGAGAATTCAGTTTCTGAACGAGTGGAAGCCTGTTCTTGAAATAAGTACTGATAAGTACTGGTAAGAGACATTAATTGTAAGCCAAAACTGCTCGTTTTTAATTTATGGTGAAGAAATATATAATAATTATATATTATAAACTGATGGTGCAGACTAAGTCGTGATATTGTGATTAGAGGATTTTTGTGTTAAATTAAGTCGTTTAATTAGTGTAAAACAAAAATTTTAAATGCAATTTTTCAGAAACAGTATATGTTCATTTGTTGTTGATCGGACAATTTTTAAATTATTAACACGACACTCTCTGTAAGACACTGACGACTTTTACAACACTGAGACACTAGACTAGTACAAAACGACTCTTACAACTCTGAGATAACTCTTATATGATATATACAACACTCTCTGCAACACTCTATCTGCAATACTTCGACTCTATCTGCAACATTCCAACTCTATCAGGAACACTGACAACTTTTACAACACTGAGACTCTATCTGCAAATCTGACTCTATCTACAACACTAACTCTGTCAGCATGGAAAAACTTTTCCTTCGTCTTCTTTTTCTTCAGCTACACACGCACGCTATTTCTAGGTTTTTTCCTTTAAAAGTGATCGGCGTATCTGTGGGTTTCGTTCGTCATGGAGAATTTTCAGGAAGGGCCTGTCTTTTATGTCCCCGTCGATACCCATTTTCTCTTTTACAAGCCTCGTCCTGTGCCTGTTAGATCTATTTACGTACGTGGGAAGAGGCGAACATGTTTACGATATTATAACACAATAAACATTTCTAATATACATAATAAATAAAATATTATCATCATTCTTACTTCTATTATATATGTGTTAACAAAATATTTTTTTAACATTTAACATACTTAAAATACGTAATAAATTCAGTGCTTAAAAACTTTCCGATTAATCCATTTTTCTAGTCATCTTTCATATAAAACATCAAATGATAGTAAAATATTTTTAGGTTTTATTGCAATTAAATATCTTCTTTTCTATTCAAGATTAAACTCAATTGCTCGTAAAACAGATTTGAGTACTTTGATTTCGCAATCTCCGCATTACGTAACTCCGTATTCAGAAACCTAATAATTTGGGCTTATACTTCAAACTAATACCACAGAAGAAGGATTAACAACTTCCCTTTTCAAGTGGTTCTCTAAAATGTTACGTAGTTGCAAAATGAAAATCGTTTAAATAGATTCATTACGACCACTACATTAATTAAGATTCTATATAGTTTTTAATCCAACAGCAATTTTTGAAAGAAAAATGTGAAGGTTATTGAATGTGAAAAATAGAATAAATCGAATTAACTGAAATTTTAATCATTTCAATTGCTCAGAATTACAGGTGAATGTATTTTATACATTCTAACGAGTTAATTAAAATTACTCCACACTAAAATGGTAATTAAAATTTTTAAATAGTTTCTCACTTATTTTCACTTATTAACTAAACTGAATGTGTAGAACCATCATCATTTTCGTTATTATGAAATGCTTAGTCGTTAAATAACCTACGTGCGTTAAAAAGAAACCAGTGTAGAGAGTACAATGTACAGCTTCACAGAGTAACAATGTCGTAATTAGTTTAAAAATTAATCAGTCTAGATATTTAACCATAAATATTGAATATGTTGAAATTATTGAACAGAATTAAAATATTGTAAAATTTATCATTTTTAAAATTATATATCTGGTCATTGATCGCATTAATTCAATTTCATTTGCTTCCATTAAAAGAACATTCCTATCCACTACGATTCTCCTCTCGAAGCCAATTTCCATATACACTGCAGTTCATAAATATTAGAACACCCATTGTATTGGCACAGAAAGTATTACATAATTTAAATGACATTTTTTCGTCACGTACCACACACGATGAGCAAAAATGTACGTATGTACAGTCAGTGGAAGCGATATAGCGAGATCGTAAAATCAGGCGTCAAGATACACATAATTTGAGAGCCGAAACTGTAGTTTGAAGAAAATGAGGAGCTCGATCCTCGTTCAGAACTGTTATATAGTACATAGTTTATTTTAAAAATTTGTCTTAACATGGCAAATGGCAGACGATCGAAGTCCATCCCCGCTGTAAGATCTTTCGTTTTGGCGTTATACAATTCTTTACAAATATTTCGATTAAAATAAAAAATTTATCTTTTTTAAATTTCTTTTATTAAATTAAGGTGTAAGTGCGCAAAGGACACAAATTAAGGATTAAATTACAGTGAAAGTGAGCCGAAAGGCACCAAGAATACAACGCGAGCAAATTTTCAAAACACCTATATGCTTCTCAAGGTTAATTTTTACCAATATGACAATTACTACTGAGAAGGAAACGATGAAGACTAATGCCTTTAACAAAAGTTTGCAAGCAAAAATTTTAAATACCAGTATCGTTGCTTAAGCTTCAATTTACCACTTTCACCATATCGTTTCCACCGACTATACTCATTCTATTACACCAGCCTCCAGACTGCATAATCCTTCTCGCATCTTAATAATTTTTCAACGACTGTTTGTTTGAGATTCAGCAAGTACCTTAAGTAACTTACGAACACGAGTATGCATAACCTTGTCTGATCTACATACATACATAATTTTTGCACGAAATTTAATTTACGCACGAAATTGGAGCATAGCTGAATTTTCTCATAGGTCGTGCACGCTTCGATTAATTAGTACCGTGAAAGAGTAACTCTTCCTCCGGCGGCTAGCTGGTCGACTTATTTTTCGTTAAGCTAATGTGACTCATGAAATCCCGGGAATTAGCATGTATAAGCTAGGACACGTATAGCTCTCACCAACGAGGAGCTTCGGCCGATGAAGGTAGAGATATACATACATACGTACATGAGCTTTTGACGCGCAACGGTGTAAGCGGCAGCCCTGATGGGTAATCGATTTTCATTAATGGACGTCGCTCGCGTAACACAGAATTTCAACGGACACAGTCTCGACCTCGGCCTCGGTTCAGGGGAAAGAGACAGGGAAGTTCTGTCGCAGCGTGTGTCCTCATTCAAGTCGATGGTGCATCATAGTATACAGGGTGCTCCGCTGAATTTCATCATTATCTGATACGTTTCTTTTGTTGGAATGTCAGAGACGCGGTACACGCGATAATGCTAGTTTTGCAGAAAGAAGGAAGTATAATGTCAGTTGTGCAGAAAATCTTGGGGAGATGTTAACTGTTTCGTGGCTAGTTGGGATGCACAATGCACCACTTGTGTACCGGAACAAAAATTACTACATTAACCCCTTAACATATGACAACCTGTCAGACTCGTGGCAGAAATTCTGGTGAAGATGTGAGAGAAATAGTTATATTAGTGAGGAAAATTCATTGTAACCCTAACTTTCGTTTTAATTTGTAAGATCAAGGACTTCCAAGTGTAATTAATCTGTAAGAGATTAGCTTTTACTACCTGATACAGTACTAAAATATTAAATGGCTGACGCTTAGGTGCATTGTCAGAAAAGAAATCATAGGTTAAGGGGTTAAAATGGCAAGCTTATATAGTGTCCCAATATTTTTGGCAGTGATAATCTATATATATATTTTCTTTCAGCCAAATGCATAGATATGTTTCAATAATAATTGATATAATATTTACCATTTTTTCAACTATGTTACTTTTGTGCAAGGTGATTTCAGGAGGTGTTAACCCTTTGCACTCGGAGGTCATTTTGCTATAGGAAAGTGTGCAAATCGGATCTTTGAAATATTTGAAAATTAACGTAAAAACAAACCATACTGTTTTATCTAAATATTCAACGTATTCTCTATTTCACTATGGCAATCAAATTTATAGAGATCCCATAGATCTGATTTCATCAATTATTTACCAAGTGACGATTACTTAATGTCGCTTCTCAGTCGCCACTCGATTGCAAAGGGTTAACTTACTTTCCACGGCCAGATTATTCGAATATTTTTAGGAGTAACTGTACGTTGTCAACTTACTTTTTTTATTTTAGCTAAATGTATAAATATGTTTCCGTGAAATTTTGTAATCTAGTATTATAGTACATAATAATATTTATTACCACTTTTTAAATGGTATTACTTTGGTGCAAGAGAGAGCATGATTTCAGGCGGTTTGAACTTACCTACTTTCCACAACGAGTTTATCTTCTGAGACCGGTACAACACTACAGGTTTTATTCTAACTTAATGCATTATTCAGTTAATCATTTCTCTCTGGCAATTATAAGTTACTATTCCCATTATTCATTCTTAAATTCCGCCTTCTTCCTTTAAAAATTTAAATTAACCTTAAACAGATCTTCCAGTATAGAATAGTTGAAAGGTGGACTTTTCTTGTATTGTTTGTGGCCGTTGAAGTTTGTTTAAGTGGACAAAATTTAAGCAAAGTTCGACTCAATAACGTCCAAATATTTTGATACATGCAAAGCGGAAGAAATGGCAGAATTGTGCAGGGGACAATCCTTTGCGCAAAAATAGGTTGAAAGTGCAGAATAAATATTATTCCAGGGGACTTTGCTTTCGAGTGAATCAAGTTTGAAAATTTGTCAGGTACACATGCACTTAATGAAGATACGGCTCGTGGAAAGACGCTAAATGCTGCTACGTTTACGTAACTGTAGAGGCCTTTATATGGTAAGAAACTTAAGAGGAATTGCACAATTAAATAAAATATGATAAATAATTAACGTTTATCCGTTTGAATAATTTAGGCATTTTTAAAAAGGTCTCTTTTTATCAATAAATTTGTGTCTATCGAATTGCAAATGTATCAATTTTGGATTCGCCTAACTTTTCACCCCTTCAAATGCTTGAGCAATTTCAAACGTATTGCAGCTTAATTTCAGGCAAAAATTCAACTTCCATATTATTTTAAAAAATATTAAAACTGCATTTGGGGTAACGTACTAACATAACGTTAGTTTAAATCGATAATTTTTTAACAAAAAGAAATATTCAATAACGAAGCAACAATTAAGCTACCAATATTTAGATTTTTATAATAACAGGCTAAATTCAATTGCAATTCGTTGACAGAAATATGTTAAATCTGCTAGAGTTTATTTTAATGAATAAAAATTAGTTTTGACTACGTTATTGTGATTTAAAGTTTAATTCATGTATCCGCTATTTCATGCGCAACAACCTAATATTTGAACGAATAGAAACCGATGCGGGAAATGTTGGTGTTTCGCCAGTTAGCACGTCCCTCTAGTTACGAAGTGTAAGAGATACCCCTTCGTCATTCACTTGTCCAGTAAATAAATATCATAAATGACAGTAGAGTGAGAAAATCTTTGAAACCATTTAAATGACATATAAATAGATAATAGATGGCCTGTTTTACGTGGCCCACCCTATATAATTTTCGTATTTCTTTTACTTTCGTCCTTTCACAATTAACCCATTTGCATCGCAGCTCTGAATAGGCTACTAGCGTTATTCATCTGAGACGTTCAATTGGCAGTCGGCCCAATATTTCTTGTGTTTTTGTTTATTACTGATTCTGCTCCGAAATTACGTGCAATAATTCAAAATTATTAAGAACTTTTTAAGCTTCGAAATCCTTCTATACAATCGTCATGTGCGGATTATTCCGCTTACGGATGCAAATGTGTTAAAAAGGAAAGAAGTATAAACAGCATTGTATTCGTAATTGTTTTTTAAATGTAACCTTATCTTTGGCTACGACAAGCAATTTTTTAGTATAAAAATATCAACGATACATTTTCACACTAAACGTTGAAAATATGTAAAAGAAAAAGCCTCGAATAGAATACCAAGAGAATACCATTAGTGCCACAGAATACCATTCTTTACTCAGCTTACGATTAATGAGTTTTGGTAGTCCATAAATCCTGAACCTCTTTTTAAAAGTACCCTGCATACATATTTTCACGGACGAACGTAAAATGTCCTCCTTTCTTCGCGAGCTAACGAAAGTTTAATTCAAGAAAAAATGAGCGATTGTAATTCACAAATACGTACACGATCGCGAAAGATACAGATTATCTAGTTCGTAAGTATCAGGACACCCGTTGTATTACTCGAATTCAGACCGATCAATCTTTTTCTTCGAGTCGTCGTAATTTTGTAACGACTGGTTAGGCATGCTTTGCATTCAGCATGTGCCCTAATAGTTATGAACGGGAGTGTATAGCTAGGCGTGTTCGCGCATTGCAATCCGTTTGGACAATTCTGATATCAAATTCAACACATGGGTTTTCGATACAAGGTAACAACACCGTATCGACGAATTAACAATGATTACATTGATTTCGTGTGCGTTACACGTTCCTTCCTCCTACGCCTTTAAAATTGAAATGCGCTGTAAATAGTTCATGTCCCACCCTGTCCAACCTGAACCTTTTATTACCTCATCGATTTTTACCAGGCCTGGTTAATTTATTGGGCTCGTTTTAAGGGGGCACATCGCACCGAGGCTTCTAAAAATAGGCAGCTTGGAAATTTTTTTCATAGGTAAGTACTAGATAAAAGGTCTTCATTTTTTTTTTTTTAGAGAATATAAGTGTAACATTTTGTTACTTTCTCCAATTTTTGAAAAGTAGAAATGTTACAAAATGGAGGAGTTATTGCGAAATCTCTTCTGCTAGAACGTCGATTCCTGGCCGCCATTGCTGGTAAGGATTGGAACGTCTGAAATGAAAAGTTCTAGTTAATTTATGAATAAAAATGTGCTATCTACAATATAGCTTACAATTTTTTCGATACGTCAATTATTTAATTTTTTAGAATTATTTAAAGTTGATTTTTTCTCCAAAGTTGATCTTGTGCTACATTGTAGGTAATACATTTTTATTTATAAATTGCTAAGAATTTTTTATTTCAGACCTTCCAATCCTTGTCGACGATGCAGTCGATGTTCCAGAAAAATGTGTTTCGTAATTAGTGAATAAATCATCCATATTGCAACATTTTTAGTTTTAAAAAATTACAGAAAAAAGCCGAAGGGTACATTTATATCCCCCGAGAAAACTGGGACTTTTCATTTGGTAACTACCTACGAAAAAAATTCCCAAACTTGGCCCGATTTCTGGACGCCTAGGGGTGGTGTGCCCCCTTTGAAACGGGTAAAATAGATATTAGTACCGATTAACAAGCGAAACCCTTTTGAATTATCTCTCGCCGGAGGTAATTTTTTCCCATCGGACGAAGCTTTCGCAACGCTGACCAAGACAATGGGCTTGACGTGAAGTAAAAATGATGCGTTAGAACATTGCAGCGGTCTCGTTTTCGCTGCTGGTAAACACGTTTTCACGTCTGGCATCCTATTGAAGCTCGCCACGGAATCGATTCCCGAACGTTCCCACCGCGATAAGCAAAATTATTCCGGTTCATAAAATTTTTCTCCGCCATTCGGATTCCGGCACGATAATCTTTAAAGCGGAACTTGCATTTCCTGTTTGTAGCGCGTGGCAATTTTGTTTGGCTCACGCGGACCTAACGAAAGATGAAATTGCGGTCCTCTGTTTAACAGGATTTTCGGCAAACGCGAAAATTCTCCCAGTCCGACCAATTATTCCCGACATTTATAAGGTCGGGCGTGATCTAATTACACGGGCGGCCATGTACACGCCTTTAGGACGCATTTTAAAGAGGATGTACCTAATCTGAGAAAGCGAATTGGAACCGAATTACATCCACTTCAGCCTTTCGTTTTGTATTAGAGATTCAACGTGAATGAAAATGTTCGATCGTTCTGTGAATAATTCACGTTTCAGTGGCACACGTTTTCAAAGAGGACAAGTTGTTGCAATGTTAAAGTTGCGAAAATACGAAGACTTAATTATTTAGGAAAGGGAACCATTTTGTTAATTAATGTGAAATCACCTTTGCACTGAGTTAACCCGCTAACTAAGATAAATAAATATAAATGGCGTAGTTTGTGGATGAAACTAGTGCAAGGTTGATTTTACGCTGATTGGCAAAGTGATTTTTTTCTCTTCGAAATAATTGAATTTTTGTAGTTTAGTAACTTTACAATTGGAACGGCAATTGTACAGTCTTGGTCAAAAGTATTAGGCACCTTCGTTGTTACAACTTACTGAGAGAACTGCTTCTTTGAAACCTTTCGATTGGTCGTCGTCCTTTTTCGCCAGTTCAGGGGAATTTTGAAACAGTTGACAAGGTTTATAGTGGGAGATAAAACAACTGAGCGATCCACAGTCTAAATACATTTCGTGTTTCTTCCTAAAAGTCACAGTTTGCTGCTGACACACATCAGCTTGTCTTTAGTTTTGCTGTTAAAATGAAATATGCCAGAAAAAGGGTGAACTGAGTGACCCGTCAACGTAAGTTAATTCTTAAAAGAAGAAGACAGGGTAAAAGTGAAAAAGAAATTGCTGTGATTGTCAAATGTTGGGCAAAGAATGGCCCAGTAAAATATGATTGTTTTCACATTTCAATAGTTCAATTTCCTTCTGATACAAAAATATTTTTAAATAATTTATATTTCATGTGGCTAATACTTTTGGCCAAGGCTGTATGTCTTTACTGTAATATTACGTATTACGTGTTTTTGTGGAGTAAGTGTTAATATGTTTGATAGGGAATGAAAATTAGAAGTGACGGAAGAATGAATTGGATAGGATGGACTTTGTATATGGCAGCAATTGCATGGTGAAGTGAGTGCTAATCTCCCTTTCGCATAGTCTGCAATCTGTTTAGTTCTCTGTTACTTCAGTTGTTGGTTTCGTACACTTCTCCAGTTCCCTATTACTGTGCCTCAGTTCTACTGATTCCCTTGTTTCCATGTCTATGTATCACGTCCACAAGATTACCAACTTTACATGTGTCCTATATCGAAGTCCTTTAATTTATCAATTTAACGGGTGTTTCGTTTGTCTTGATAACTTTCAGGTCTTTCAACTTTTAACATTTTTCTCTAGATTGAAACAGAGTTAAGTATGATCAATCTCACTTCATACAGTCTCCTATTATTTACTTATTCAGCCACAACGACAGACATTACAATTTTGTGTTGTATTTTTCAATGCTTACAATTTTTTTGTTGAAAAATAATTAAACATGGCTGCTGTGGAACACGTTAAACACGGGCATGAAAAAAAGATGTACGTTGATGGTTGCCATGATTTGAGTCGTTCTGCTTATCTAAATTAAAAAAATCCAATTGATTCTTATTTAGTATGCGTGTGGTTATGGTCGGTAGTAGAATAAAAGAAAAGTATTGAAAATTTTAAAAATGGCGACACTTTGAATATAAAAATCTGAATGACACATATGTGCGTCGTCCGGCGCTAAAGCGTCAAGATAATCGAGTTACATTGTCCAATAGGAGGAATTACAGCATCTTGTTACTGCGATTAAATAATTGACCGTGAAGCAACTATCGACAGATCGTTAGAGTTCAGTGACACTTGAACGACGTCGGAAATATTTTCCAGTATGGACAATGGAGAGCACACGTGGAGCAGGAAGTGAATCTTCGACAAAGAGGAAATTCGCGCGCTCCGATGTCGTCTATCCCTGTTTGAAACTGAACCGAGTAACGACACTGAAATTTCGGCGCATGTTGAAACAACGCGGATAAACAGGCAAAAAAAAAAAATAAATAAATAAAACTTCTATCTACGCTTTCTACCCTATTAATTTCGAATTGCTTCAACATACAACCGTTCACAATAGGTTGAAAATTTGATGAAAAAGTCAACACCGTATCGTGAATTGCTTCATCGTCTAGAAACCTGTCCAATTTTTAATTTAGAATGCAATCGTATCGTTGAAACGGTACGCTGCCCGCGTCTATGAACGTACCTCTATTTTTTTTCTTTTTTTCTGTCTTTTTGCAATACTCTTTTTTTCTAACCTGAGCGCGTACATGTAGCGAAAAGTGAAATACCGCTATTTCAGAGAACGATACCTCTTTACGGTAGCCGGAACATTTGGGTCGCTTGGTTGGCTGGGCTTGGTTTTTTTAGCTTAGCTTTTATGATCCATCGAGAAAACAGCACGCACATCTACGCCACGATGATGTCAACAGGGAATTCCTGCCGCGAGATTTCGAATTTTCCCTTGACTGATTAAACACGCGACGTCGCGAATTTTGAATACGTCAGCTGATTTGTGATATTGAGATTTTATTCCTGTGTCGTACGAAGTTTCCGTAGATTAACCTTTGAACTGTGGATACAGGGTCATCGATGACCCGGCTTTTAGATTCGAAACAGAGTCACGACTCTCCTCTCTTTATATTATAAATAGAAGGTTTGCTATTTTAATCATAGTATGTTTTCATAATTTTGTAAAATAAGAAAATGTGATTTCGCTTGGGTACGAAGAAGATTTTAGTATTGGGTCATGTTTGACCCGGCATCCGTCGTGCGTGCAACTGTCACTCCATCCGCTGTCGAAAAAAGGAAAAAATTCTTCTTACTATAATACCAAACAGTATAATCTTAAAAACATAAAAGCAAGGTTATAAAACAATTATCAGACACAAGGAATGTCTCAGTAAGAGCGACTTAACGAATCATCTTTTCGTGACAAATGACTGAAAATTGGTACAGAGTTTATAAACAAATTGAACGACTCAGTGTCCCTATACATATTGTGCTACTGTAATCACGTCAGATGGCCATAGTATGAAGTGTTAAAAATATTTAATGGATATGTGAGAAATTTACATTCAAATCTTTGTGCATTACATTCTTTAATATTAAAATTAAAATGTCTCACAAATTAACGACTGTTTGACTTAGAAAGTTTAATAATTTTTTATAGAAAATGACAAGCTGTATCGATTAATGTATTAAAAAATAAATAAAGTTAATTTCATTTAACTTTTGCTCGAAACATTTCCCGGTATCACGAATAGTTTCGGAGACATTCGCAGGGATCTATTTAAATAATCAGCAATGACACTTTCGCTAGAAACTTTTGACAGCCGCGGTACACGTCTGAAATAGATTATCAACAGCATCTTTTATCTTCGTTCAACATTCTCCAAATCGATAAATTTCGTCCTCGGAAAATGTTTCTTTCACACAAAGCAACCCATTTTCCATCGGGTGCGTCGACCTTCGAAGTTCCAAAGATATCTCAACGATCGTAAGCGTACGGTCCCCGTATAATCCAAGCCCATCAAAAGTCGATTGTCTTGCATACCGGCGCCGATTAGTTTGCAAGTTGGCAAATAATCCTGCGTGCAGCCAGCGGACACGCGAAAAGTGTGTTTCGCATTCGAACGAGAAGTAATTTTTGGATAATACTCGGCGGACAAAGCGGAACGTTCGGAATCGTAGAAGAAAAAAAGAATTTCCGTTGCTACAGATAGGAAGTTTGACCAATTGTTCGATGGAAAATAGAGAAGGTCGGTAGTATGCGTGAACCGAGACCGCCCCCACGAGACTATTTATGCAGGCGAACGTTCGAATATCGTTCGGGCAACGGTATTAGTACATGCATAATACGTCTATGGATTCTCATTTCCCGTGAATGAGAGTTATACAACTTCGAGATGCTTTTCATTGTTATTGGCAAAATGCCGAGTGCGAGAAATGACTGAACATCGGTGGCTAGCGTAGCTTCCGCTTTACCCGACACTTCGTTCTTTAATAAACGTTATCATTATTATCATCACGAGGAGAACGACTTGCGTCTGAAATACTTCCGTTAAATTATATCCCCTTCTTCCTTGGACTATCGGGAGGAGAAAATGATTTTGGCCTTGGTAAATTTCCCGGTTAACAGGGTGGCAGGTACACCGGCGTTCAAAAGTATCGGGGCACTTACTGAACACGAAGAAAATCTAATTATTCAGGCTGGAATCTTGTAATATAACGAGGACATATATTTCCGGTGAAGAAATGTAATTTAACCCTTTAATTACAACTGCGTTATGTGGAGAATTTTGAGTAGCTTCATCTTTTTTCCATAAAGCAGATCCTAATTTTTTATATATCGTTGTAAATATACTGTTTTAATGAAATATGGTAAAAGACTGTAATAAACACATGTATACAGGGTGGACCACGTAAAACAGGCCAATTTTTGTACGGAATTTAAATACGTAAATAAAGCAAAACGCGAAGCACGCAACATTGAAAGAAATACGAAGTAGAATCAATCGTTATTTAAATTAGAAACGACATTTGAAAGATGGAAAATTTAATGAACGGAAATACCAAATATAATGGCAGATATAAATGTATAAGAACAGAGAAGGCAGAATATCTGGAGAAAGAAGGAATAGGAGGCAGTCAGTGGCTAATCGCAAGGGCAAGGTGCGAAAATGTCGAGGACTGGATGGTGCAAATCGGTACTGGATGGAAGAGAAAAAAAATAATGCCTTCTTTGCAATTTAGAGATAGGCACCTTAAGGCGTTTGTTAAAAGACTGCCATAAGTTCGATTCTTGCGTTTTAAGAGAGGAAGATATAGTAGAGGGCAGGATAAATGAAAAGGTGATAAATTAGTTGAGAAGTGTAGAAAAAAAGTGTAGAAACAGAGTCCGAAATAATGCCAATGGTAGACATGTGATATGCAATTTTTGTATATAGGGTAAGAAAAATAAAGATATGCAGATGTAAGATTACATTTAGACTTAAGGTAAGATGTTCCAAGTGCAAGATAGGCATAGAGCTTTAGAAGTGACTAGTGCTCTAGAAGTATGGGAATGAGTGAGAGTAGAAAATCTGTAACCCAAGTCCTTTTTCCAAGCAGCGAAGGCGAAAAATAAATAAATGATAATAAGAAATAACGGCAGTATTCCATGCGGACAAAGTTTTTGCTCCATGAACCTTCTCCACACGCAAATAACACGGGTCACAGATGACCCAGCTTCGTCGGCAGACGGTTAATGTATTTATCACTGTCTACGTCTGACTTTTTCAAACAGAAAGAACATATTTTCCGTATAAAACAACCTCCTTTTTTTTTTTTGCCTGGTTGATACGCATAATAGCTACGAAGCTTGAACTTCCCGCGAGATATATCGGATGTTCCAGCAGAATAATTATATTCGTGTAATTCTGAAAGCCGGAGGTTTCGGTACGTTGAGCTTACTAATTATCCATATAACAGGAGTCGCATTAAGGTCGCGGCCGATACGACTCAAAAATTTTCATTCTTGCTAAAGGTGGGAGTTCCTCCCTTTGAAAAAGTAACGGGCAAAGTTTATAGCCGTGGCAACGCGGACGAGAAAGAGAGAAATAATTGCCGAGCCGCGGAATGGGCAACGATGTCGCCCTATATTATAAACGATTCGCGATTACTTCCTCTCTCTCACTCTCTCGTCGTTGTCGGGAGAAACATTCGAACAATTTCTCGTTTCGACCTTTACACAAAGGCCGCGGGCAGAGATCACACCGCGAATAACCAACGAAGTCACGGGTATTTCTGCTCGAGATGTCGCTCTCTGAAAGATCGTCAGGCATTAACCTAGAACAATTATTTCATCAGGCTAGCCGTGGATGGCCGGTGCTTCATGTTCTTTGATAACTTGCTTAACGAGACGACGAATTAAAGTTTGTCTTTGTCCTACAGCGCTCTTCGCTTCAGGTACAAACCATGTGAACCGGAGAAAGCGATAAACGCACCTTGAACAGAAACGACGAATGGGACGGTTTAACAGGAATGCTATTGTAGATAGAGTGAAATTTAGAAGTATAGCGATGATTAAACGTTTAGGATTTATTACCGAAATTAGTCGTCATTTTTTATTGTAATGACCGAAAAGTTCGGGTTTTGAAACTGAAGATAGATGAGAGTGTATTATGAAAAGGGGAATAGTGCGAAAATTTCCCGCCTGACCTAACCGACGATTTTGCTAATGACTTTGGGGAGAGGGTACCGCAGGTATATAAGGACCCGCCGATGTCCCGCGAAATCATTTACCCTTTATACTGGGCCCTAGACACTTCGCGGCGTATTTTGACCTGAAGGTTCTGAGATGTGAATAGAGTGGTCGGGGGCTACTAGCTAGTCTATGTCCACCCTGTACACACTCAGCCTTCTTGTAACACTTGTATACATTAGAATCAATTAGAATTTCTATTACTAATTATTAAACAAATTTTAACAATTACCGGCACTCGCTAGGCACGTAATATCAGACTTTAAATACTCGACTTCGAACTTCGGTTTAGTCATAATTCTATTAATGTTATAATAACGTATAATTTATTAATTTTCACAATTTTATTATTAATTTATACTTCCAAAAATTTGTTAAAACATTACATATTATTATTTATACATTTTTGCAAGTTTCTTTGACAAATAAGTACGTTTCAACGATCTTATTACTTTCTCGTTGTGAAATCAAGTTCGGAGGATTAAAAATCAGGTTGACCCTTGGTCGTAAATTTAAAATAGCCATAGTGAAGGTGAAATTATTATTTTAAATAAATGTTTCTATACGAATTAAGAATCTATTCAACGTTTGTTTGTTGCAATACCGTGAAATAAATTGTATTATATATTTTCTCAGTTTAGACTGAATTTAAAGTTCGTAAGGATTAGAAATCAGGTTGACCTGTGGTCGTAGATTAAAAATAGCCATAGTGAAGGTAAAATTATTACGTTAAATAATTGTTTTTATACGAATTAAATATTGATTCAACGTTTATTTGTTGCAATACCGTGAAATAAATTGTATTATATATTTTTTCTGTTTACACTAAATTTAAAGTTCTGTTTACATGTTATAACAATTAGAATGTAGACGTTTTGCCGTTTCACGGTTTTTCCTCTGTTAATTATGTGTTTATAAATCATTTCAAACTAAAGCAGCACCATGCCCACCCTTAATTAAACCGTCTCAGTAGTTTACCGTAATTAATAATCTATTTTCGGAATTTATACGAGAATTTTTGAATTTTAGTAAATACTAGAGTCAGTGTCCACCCTGTACACACTCAGCCTTCTTGTAACACTTGTATACATTAGAATCAATTAGAATTTCAATACAGTAGACTGAATAACAATTCATTTTAACTAATACCTATTAGAAATTTTCCTTTTAAAACAAATATAAATCATTTTACCAATTACTGGTACTTGCTAGACATTTAATATCAGACTTTAAATATTCTCCTTTCGGTTCTTTTAAATACAATCAAATAATTTCTTCAATTATCGATACTGACTTGGAATACTCCGCTTCGAATAAAATATTTCGAAATTATTTTGAAGGTTTAGGGAAATAAACATTTGAATTTTAGTCATCGTTGTTCTTCAGACTTGTCGAATAGGATATTGAAATTACTTTGAGAGGTTGCTTTTTCGTTACAGCATAATACCTAACTATTCTTCCAGCAATTGAAATTAATTTGAAATTTTTCATACATCTTCTCTGATATTGAATTTATTTTATGACTTGCTATTTTCTTCAGTAATAATTTACCATCCAAGGAATTTGTATGAATTGCATGTTAAGTAGTTAGTTGATTTATTATTGTTTATTGTGAGCTGATTTCGAACGAGTGCACTACACTCGTGCACTATGCCCACCCTAAATTAATCCGTCTCAGTAGTTTACCGTTATTAATAATCTATTTTCGGAATTTATACGAGAATTTTTGAATTTTAGTAAATACTAGAGTCAGTGCATCGCGTATTGAAATAATAGCTTCATCCCTAGTTCATTTATTATTGAATATTTTTACGCGTTTAACTTATGCTTCTCCCCAATTCTCGTCGCGTAGTTTATTCAAATTTTCTTATATCCTACAATCGAAAAAGATACGAATTCGCGTTTTTTCTTTTGATTCTTTCAATGTTTCACTCGCGTTCTACGAAAGTTTAGTTCAATAATAATATTGAAAATAATATAAATTCGCGGTTTCTCCCTTTCTGAATAAAACTGAAATAAATCGCGTTTCGAAGTAATATGTTAAGAAAAATTTCGGGATAAAAAAACGTGAAATTAAAAAAGTTGATATTTAAATCGCTTTGTTGCCTGGACTGACGTTTCATGCTTATCTTTTATTCGCTGTAATCCTCCGGATCGCAGTTCCTCCAGGCCCATTTTACAATTGTCGAATTGGAAATATACATAGACGTTTATTAACAAAAATATACAAATAGCTATAAGACATGTAACTTTGGCCCACTCTTCTCGACTTTTCCAACAACACTGTCTTTCCATCCCTCGCACGCCACACTTTATAGCCAGCCCCTTCGTGGGCCTCTCGTCGCCGGGGTTTTTCCCGTTGGGCCTGACTTTCGTCGCTCGTCGCCCGTTTTCTCCTTTATGCTCGCCACATTTTCTTAAAACTACGCTTTCTTAAAATTACGATACTACACAATCCTTTTGAATTTCCCCACGAAACACAAATAAATAATTCTTGCGATAGCAAACCATTGTTTCGCCGTATATTCTAATTTCAAGAAATTCTAAAATTAACAATATCTACTCGAAAGTTTCTACACTTCGGAATTGTCTCTATACACAGAGGACGGCAAACAACTTGCTTACGACGTTATTTCATAATAATTCAGCTTGAATGGTACTTGTCCATACATCCGTTTCTTTTTATGTGTCGCGGGTTCCTCGGTTGGTCCATTTCGAAGTAGAAGCAAACTAACAAGCACGAAACACAACAGAAGCTGTCATTCGGCGAAGCGGCGTTTCGTATCCGTCGCAAACGAGTACTCGCGAGGATAAGTTTCGCGGGCAAGAAGTGCACGTCGACTTCCTGCACTGCCGCGAATCGGAAGCTCTCGCAACCGACTGCATTCCGTAGTTCTTTTTCCTAACGTAGACCCGGAGTTTCGACCGACAGCAAATCGCCTTGGTATGTTTTGCGCGGCTTTGCGTTTTCAAACTACTTTAGATTTGGCAGACTCAACTATAGCGAGCAACTTCCAAGACCGCAAAAGTTAGGAACAAAAGGTATTGCGAATTTTTCAGTTGCAAGGCTTTCATACGGAAGAACGGCTACACTTCCTTTGCACACTTTCGCCAAACCTTCTATTCGAACTGTTCATTCCTACTTGAATCATAGTTTGTATATGTATACGCTAGTTAACTTTTCCAATGTTCAAGTGAAGTCTGAAGAAATTTCAGCAATTTTCAAACTATTTCTAACGTTCTTCGGATTTTTAGACCGAACGTTAACGCTTTTCGGATTTTTAATCCTAAGTGAAAGACCAAGTGAAGTTGGCGTCCTTTGAATTTTTGTCGTTTGGTAGAAATTTTCCGGGTGGAGCATGCAAAATTGGAAGTTCTGTGTCTAATTTTTACAGAATTATGACAAAATTTAAATTTCTATTTACTGTTACGCAATTACAAAGTTTCTATACAGCTGTGTCTACACTATATAAAAAAATAGAGTTGTAAGGCAAATTGTTTTATACTTTTTTTCCAACTCTCTCTGAAACTACAAATTCAACGCACATGTTGATGTCTATCATAAATAAAGAATTGTGCTCTTTTCTGTAAAATAAATAAATAAAGAGCTGTGATAAATAAATAAAGAATTCTGACCAAATTTTCAGTAAAATAAATAAATAAAGAACTGTGATCAAATTTTCAGTAAAATCGATAGAAAGGCCAGCAGAAATTTGAGGAAAGCTACTAATAATTGTAGGAGGTTAATGACCAGAGCGGGCAATTATAATCATATGATCGAGCTCGTTTCCAAAAGAGCCGCGGTATAAACAAACGATACAGGAGCAACGAACTCGGAAGGCCACGGCCTTCCCCTTCATGTTATTTATGTTGTTATTAGACAAGTGCCAATGAGAGGTATGGATGCAAGAAACAAAGAGAGTACATGAGAATGAGAGAGCAAACACGGACCGTAAATACATATAAAGTGCAAAAATCGAAGCGAGTAACGTCTTTTTCAAGCGATACAGAGATTTATAGTAAAGTTTGTTTATCTTCTCACAATTATACTTTTCACTGAATATTACCAGTCCGTCATTACATCCCCGCACTCTATTCCCACGTAACGTACTCTCAAACCATGAAAACAATGGAGATAGTGGATAGAGGCAAGAGGCAACTATGTTATGAAAGTTACTAAGTAGTTTCATATTGATGTACTGGTATAATGGAAGATACGATCTCACAGTATTTGCCTGGAGTTGTTTATCAGCGAACGAATTTTTCATCATGACAATGCATCGGCTCGTTCTTCGATGACTGTGCAAGAATATTTGGCACATCTATGCGTTTCACTACTTCAGCATCCAACTTACAACCCCGTTCTGGCTCTGTGCGATTACGTTTTGTTTTCCTAGATGAAGGAACCGAGGAAGGACCATCAATATGAATTCGTAGAAAACATTGAAAGAACTGTGATGGAGATTTTAGATAGATCGAAGTGAGACAGTTTTCACAGATGCTTTCACGTTTGACAGAAAAGATGGTGTAAATGTGTGTATCGGGAAATTCTAATACCGTGAAGAATTCAGGTGTAATTTTGTAAGCTTCTACCAGTCAAAGTTCTCCTTTGTTGAGCACGATTGCTCGAAATTCTGCACTTGGGCTTAACCACTTCCAAAATGGTTGACATGGCTCCTGAATAGTAGCCTCTATTGCAAGATTTAGTTTAATAGAATGTTTTTAGAGATGTGTGGATTAAGTGTGATTACGAGGTAGAACTTTGATGGTCGATGTTAAATTAAATCTGACTGTCAGAAATTCTTAAGTTAATTCTGATTCTCAGAATATCAATCTGAAGCAAATGAAAAAATTTCTACTCTCAACTGTAGTCAATTAAATCTGGTAAATAAATTCACGTTAAATAATACAAATCGCCGTTACGCGATACAGTAATTTTATTTCACTACAGTGATTGTGGTAAGTGAGATATCGTGTAAATTTCATTAACATCGAAGAGAGTTAACCCTTTCGCTACGAGCGTCGCCTATAGACGACATCCGCGCGACGACCGGTGTGTACGAGCGTCGCCTATAGACGACGTCAGCGTGATACCACTTGACCATGAGACCCGCGATGTTTTTATTTTTACGCATACTGCACATCGATCACACTTGTCTCATTCTCATTATTGAGAATTTTAATTTGTTATTGTAAAGTGTAATTTTTAATTTTTAAATATATTTTTATTGATAATGATTGCAAAATCTCCAAATATGTTGTTGTATAACACTTAAAGAATCGTACGATCCGGAGAATGACGAGGCTGCACCGAAAGATATAAGTCCGAACACCAGTTTACCTAAGCGCAACATGCACACTTTTCGGCGCAGTGCTGCGTTCAGTGTCGCTACTCCGGCGGCACGGTGGCCCGTTCAACGGTGTCACTCCGGCGGAGCACACTGCCGTAGCGAAAGGGTTAAAGGGAGAGAAATTTTAATTTTAAAAAAATATTTCCAACGTGGATGCACTTAAGTTGAAATAACCTAAAAAATGACTGTAGATTTCAACTCCGATGAATATAACAAATATTACCAGAAACGTGAATTTATCTTCTTTTGTTCGAGTAGAGTATGTATACCAAACATTCGGAAAAATCTACCAAAAACAATCTTCCTCGATCCATTTCGTCCTACTGCTTCTGATTCTCCCTCTCACACACGTAGCGTGATAATAAATAAGCAACGAAATAAATGAAATGTATCAGACAAAAACGATGACATGCGAGGAAAAAAAAAGAAGAAATGACTCGAAGGTAATCCTTGTGTGTGAAAGATGAAACGGTATACGCGGGAAATTAATGGTAGGAACTCATACAAATATGGCCACTCATCCACGTCTGAGGTATCCGAACATTATGAATCAGATAGGAATCGTTAATAATAGCTGGGATGATTGGATTAAACGGAATATAATCCATCGAAACAAATATTCGGATGGGAAAACAAAACGGTTAGATAGAAGGCCACTGGAATACAATTGAACAAGGAACATGTAAAGGATTGTTGCCGTAGAGAAGGGGAGAACAAGTAGCTAGGTAGGAGCGAAGTTTGAAATTCTCCGTTCTCTCAGAGCTTGAGGAGAAGAGGCATGACTGGAACTGCACCGTACGTTCTGCAAACCCTGTGGCGAATTTGTCTACTCAAGTCAGTTGAATTCAATGCAATCCGTTGTTTCTGTTATTCCTGTTCGCGAGATGGAGTGTCACAAGAATTAATGATTATTCATAAGTGACATTCGACTATTTCTTGATACACCTGGTTCATTCTATGAAACAGTGACAATTGAAGAAATTGTATTAAGTATACAGGATGGGCCACGTGAAAAAAGAGCGACTTAATTGTCTTGTGTAGCTACGATGGTACGAGAAAATTTTTACAAGTAGTTTAAATCGTTTCAAAGGGTGAATAGGATGGAAGAAAAATTTGTCTACAGTATGTTGTAGTAGATATTGATGTGCATTTAAATATGCATAATAATAGGACCTTAAAGTGACCTTAAACCCTAAAATTTTCAATCAAATGTGAAACTTTCTTTCATCTTTTGCCATTTCTTCCATTAAAACAATTTTTATTACTATGACAACTGAAGACGCTCGTAATTCACGCATTAATAATAAAGTGATATTATGCAATGTTAATGTGTAATGTTTACCAAAATAACGTTCCATACACTGATGGAAGCCTTCTAGAAAGTAGGTAACAGAAATGGAAGATAACTTGAATAAATTCCGACAAAAGCGATGAAATTTGTAAAATTAAAAAAAGAACGAAATTGCTGAGAAAATGTTGGTCAATTTATCACAGCAAGAGTTCCAAAGAAAGCAAAAAAATTCCATTAATATCCCATGTACGATTTATTCAAGCGAAGTAATTTTTCTACGCGAAATATTTTCAATCGAACCAATTTTTCTACGCGAAATATTTTCAATCGAACCAATTTCAAATATTTGCAAAGATGAATAAACTGAATAATTTCGTAAATTACGTCCGTCAGAGATGAGTATGTTCAACGTTGAAAATTTACGGCGATCAATCCAACGAAGACGAAACCTAATTTTTGCACAGAACAATTGCATTTTACAGCATTACGTAAAATAGTAAATATCGCGTGTCATTCGTTTAGTCCTTTTATCTCCAACCTCGAGTGAAGAAACTTGGAAAATAGTACGATGTTTCGGAAGCAATCATCCGTTTCCGCCGCCGTCGAGTCACATCGATAGCAGATCGAACTCCTTACTTTTTCGAGTACTAACGCAGAATGGATACGGGCCAAAAGAACAGCCCCCTTTCTCAGCATGAATCGACCCAATTGTTTCACGGATTACGTTTGATAATCTTCAGCGACTATCCGGAGAGGTTTAATCTTACTTTGTACACGGGAAAACTTTCCCTGCTCTTTTCCTTTTCAGGTTATTATAAAGTTAAACCAAGGTAGAGAGAGAGTGCTCGTTTGTTTAGCAATTTTCAGTAAGAGAAAAAGTTTCAATACGTACTTGCGAATACCAATCAAATTCAATCGCTGTAGATTCTGTTCTCGAATAAGTTGATACGAAATTGTTCGATACATCCTGTGGTACTTGCACACGTATTTTTGATGTATTGTACTTGGTGGTCAATTGAAATTGGTATCGAAATCAATAGCAATTCGTATAGTAACAGAAATGGTAAATTCACAAGTGCATGAAACATGTGTTCACGCTTATTATTAATAACTTATAAATAATAATATTCTATAAAATGGTGGAAAATTAGCAGGAGAGTAGAGCATTAGGTTAGATTAAGATCTCTAGAAGGAGATTTTTTTTATATAGTTATGTCTTTCAATTATTAAACTGAATGTTGTTTTGTTTTCGAAATCTTTCAAATAGTGCAATATTATTATGAAAATTTCTGTTCGAGAAAAAGCATTTCTCATAAGTTTCGTGATTCTAAGGAATACAAGTATAATAGATTTTTAAAAAATATGAGTCATTCTTGAAAATATGTAACATACTGAATGTCGTACGTCGTATTTTTGTGAAAACTTTTTAACGAAGCTTCAAACGACCTATATTCATATAACATTTTTTTCTTACTTGCACCCATAGAATATACTGACAAAGTTTGATCAAAAAAAAAAATTTGGACACCCGGTATATATGACCGCTAGCGTACTGTATGTACACGTTAGTTGTCATCGACTAAATTTCTAATACAATCAGTCCCATTGCAACAAATTCATCAAAACACATCGAATATGCCAGCGCGAGAGTTGCAAAGTGCCTAACGAAATTAGCTGGACCACACTCGACTCGGGGAATTACCATAATAATATTTAGCCAGCGTTTAACACTTTTGGACGTACTAAGGCAGTCATGTGTAATTTAAAGTGGTACGGGTAAGTTCGAGAGCAGCTTATAGGCTTGTCGTCTTGTATTGTGGCCTTCCGAGTTGTAACACGTCGCTGGTAAAATGGCACACACATAAATTGGACCATACTTGAACCCTTTGGCTGCAAGTGTTACGAGTCGCCCGTACTACTTTGCCCATGAACACGCGTCGTAAGTTCACCGTGTCTTAAGTGGACCAAGTCGGCCCATTATCTCGGTTTACGTCACGGTCTTTTACGGCTGAATATAGGAACTCCCTGTAGGATATAACCGAAGTCACAGTGAACTTGCTAATTGTCCGTATAGAACTCAATGATCCGAACTGCTGATTACCGACGCATTTCACCAGTTCATTGAATATGCGAGTCTCCTTTCCGCTGAGAGGAACCGCGAATCCTAGGAAACGTGGTATTCGCGAGATAAGCAGTACGCATAGTATCCGTGACGAAATAATTGAAATTACATACCTAAGGGGGTAAATCAGAGAATAGGTGTCTGAGAATAGGTAAAATTTGGGAATTTTTTTCGTAGGTAACTACTAAATGAGAAGTTTCTATTTTTTCAGAGAATACAAACGTAACTTTTAGTTATTCTTTTCTATTTTCGAAACGTAAAAGAGGTTACAAAATGGAGGAGTTATTCGCTATTTGCAAAATATCTTCAGCTAGGTCGTCGAATTTTTGTTAGAACAAGAATTGGAACGTCTGAAATAAAAAATCCTTGTTGATTTATAAATAAAACTGTACTACCTATAGTGCAATGTGAGATTTTTTCGATGTATCAATTATTTCATTTTTTGGAAACGTTTAAACTTCATTTTCCTTTGGTAAAAGAGGTTTTTTCCCCGTTTAAACTGCCACAATTTCTGTAATAATTAAAATTTTTGAAAAATCTTATGCCATATTGTAGATAATACATTTTTGTTTACAGATCAAAAATAATTTTTTATTTCAAACGTTCCAAACCCTGCTGGCGATGCAATCGATGTTCTAACAGAAGAGGTTTCGCAATTAGCGAATAACTCCAACATTTTGTAACATTTTCGCTTTTAAAAAATTGGAGAAAAGAGCTAAGGGTTACATTTATATCATCTGAAAAAATTGAAACTCTTCATTTACTAGTTACCCATAAAAAAATTCCCAAACTTCACCTATTTTTAGACGCCTCAGGGTGGTGTACCCCCTTAACACTTGCTATTACCTAATATTACACACGCACATTGCATAAAATACTGTATTCATAAATACTTCATCCATATATTTCCTAAAAGACAACGCAGGGAGCTAAAAAAAATAAATACACATACGTACACAGCAATCAGCCTAACAATGTAACAAAATTAAAAAAAAAAAAACAGAATTTGTATGAATATTTATATTTAAAAAATGTCACAAGCGAAAAAGTACCGTATTTGACAAATTGCAAAAACAGTGATTTTTCAGTTAAAATGTAAAATCTGAAAATGACCTAAATAGGACTAACAATTAAATTAACCAAAAAAAAAAAAACAAAGAAAACTGCACTACTATTTAAGTAGCAAATGCGAATGTATTTTTCTAATGCATTCTTCCAGTTATTTTTTCCACATCTACCAATCTTCGAAATGGTCTAATTCTTTTTTTTTTTCTTTTTTGCTGTTTCTTTTCATGTTCAACATACTATACCCCTTTTTCCTAATCTTGCGAAACAATCCGTACATTTGTGGAATATAATCTCGCATTGTTGTACCGGGTAGAATTTTCCAGTGACATTCGAGCCTGCGTGTATTAAACAAATCATTTTATCCCACTTACGGTGAAATCGTGCTGCGATTAATTGGGAGATTGGCGGTGTGGACAATCGAATTTTTCATGTAACGGAACGATTGCTTTGTTGGACGTTTTCAACTGCATATGATGGAACATTTTATTATAACGTGGAGATTTTATAATTGGTATGCGGGACTTTTAAACCGCAGTTTCATCTGTTGAAAAAGTACCAGCGCGGCTATATTCGTCTGAAGAGTACAACACTCGAAGTGTTCTGGCAATGAGTGAGGAGAATTTTTAAAAGATCGCCGAATATTCTCAAAGGACTCGGTAACAAAGAATAAGGGTTTCTATTGTGAGGGTGAACTGTTAACTATTAATCGATGTCTGCATTTGTTAATCGAGTTAATCACTTTCTCCTTTGCATCAACGTGTAAAAAAATAAAATGCTGTTTGTATGAAATATACATCGCTTTGCAAACGATTTCTCTCAAGGCTGATGAAAAATTTTTATTGAAAATTGTGCAATTGTACAAGGAACAATCATTTATGTAATTTTGTGGAATATGTTTGTTTGCATTTGATCAGTTATTGGTATGTTTATAACAGAAACTTTTAAATGGAACTCTTTGTGCACAGAAATTTTTACTTGATAATATGTGCATATTATTTAGACGAGAAAATTTATTTTCAAAGAATTCAGATTGCAGATCAAAGGGTAAATGGATTTTTCAATTTCACCTTTTTTTGTGTTGCAAATGCACAAAGTCTTCTTTGCGTACTGTCACATTTGAAAGGGAAGGAAAATTTAAACGCACTACGAGAGAAAGCTTATTTTTTGACGATTATATACCTATATAGGGTGACCTATTTGTATCAGTCTTCTCGAATATCTATGAAATTTTTGACGATACCCAAAAATGGTTAAAATAAAAATTGAACGATTTCAAGGGGCACTTGATTTTACATAAATAGTTTGTGAATTTTTTTCGTAGATAACTTCTAAATGAAGAGTTTCAATTTTTTCAGATGATATAAATGTGACCTTTAGCTCTTTTCTCCAATTTTTTAAAAGCGAAAATGTTACAAAATTGAGGAGTTATTCCCTAATTGCGAAACTTCTGCTGGAACATCGATTGCATCGTCGGAAAGGATTGAAACGTCCAAAATAAAAAATTATTTGATTCGTAAACAAAAATTATAATTATCATAGAAATGGTGGTAGTTTGCAGAAGAAAAACTATTTCTACCAAAAAGAAATCAACTTTAAACGTTTCTAAAAAGTTAAATAATTGACATATCGGAAAAATCGTATGCTAATTTTGTAGGTGATACATTTTTATTTACAAATGAGAAAGACTTTATTTCAGACGTTCTAATCTTTGCTGGCGATGACAGTGAGCGATAAATGTTCTAGCACAGAAGGTTTTGCAATATCTCCTTCATTTCGTAACATTTTCACTTTCTTAAAATTGGAAGAAAAAGTTGAAAGTTGCATTCCTACCCTTTAAAAAATGTTGGAACTTCTCATTGAACAGTTACCCGTAAAGAAAAGATTCCCAAACATTTACCTATTTTTAGGAGCCTCAGGGTGCTGCCATCCCCTTAATCTCTTCATTCTCGTTATAGACGCATGCAGGTTCGAGTAATATTTAGCCATATTTCGCAAACTCGTCAAGAGCGAGGTGCTTTTGAAATACGCTGCACAACAAGCTGTATGTACGACAAGTTAAAGCAACTTGTTAATTTTCATTTATCTTCCGGTAGCGTTCCGTGGCGCTAATGGGTGTACATGTCTGAGCGGTAAGAATAAATTGGAGCCATATGAAATTGGCACGGCCATACATTCTCCGATGTATAAAAGCAAAAGCTTGCCTGAGCTATAAACAAATCAATAGCTGACAGCTGCGTTACATTACACGTAGCCGGAATAGCCCCCTCGAACATTTCTGTTTACCGGGTGTACACGTATTCTAATTATTTACACACCTGCGAGTCACCGTGATATATTTTGTAATAAAACGTAACCGCCCGGCAAATATATTTTCAGAGCTGATGCTCGCGTGGAATCTGATTCGTTACACCGTTCACAAGATCGACATTAATATCCCATTCGTTTCGTTCTTTTTTTTTTTTTTTTTTTTTTTTTTTTTTCTTTTCTTTTTTTTTTTTTTTTTTTTTTTTTTTTTTTTTGTACTGTACACGTATTCTAATTATTTACACACCTGCGAGTCACCGTGATATATTTTGTAATAAAACGTAACCGCCCGGCAAATATATTTTCAGAGCTGATGCTCGCGTGGAATCTGATTCGTTACACCGTTCACAAGATCGACATTAATATCCCATTCGTTTCGTTCTTTTTTTTTTTTTTTTATTCTTCTTTTGCTATACTTCATTTTGTGCATTACCCGAGGACAGGTACATTTCAGATCTTCTTTCTTTTTTTTATCAATTGCTCGCCGATCGAATCGCGTTCGAGTGGCTATTGGTATCCGATAAGAGCTGTAGGACCCATTAAGCCTCGAATCAAGCTTTAAGAACGGTTGATCGATATGAACAGTATTTTAAATTGGATGGTAACACGTTTTTTTTTTTCAGCTTTAACAAGCTTCGCTTACAGAGATTCGCGATACAAATAAAGTCAAATTACATGCATCTTCTGAATTATGTTACACCCAACCTAATCTAACTGATAATTTTAAACCACACACACCTCGTGTACAGCAAGAGTTTAATTCTATAGTGGCCTGAGTAAAAAAGAAATCATACATATGTACCTCGAAATAGAAACTTTCGAAGATATTTCAAAACGTCGGTGATTTCATTATTAATTAAAATGTTTATTGTATTTGCATTTTTTTTCTAATATTATTCACGTTCCTTTATTGCTTTAGTAAATTGTCGATTTTGTACAGAAAATATTCGAATGTAGGAATACATGCTCAGTCGTTGCTTCTTTAATACGTTTATTTTGTTTCTACTTCAATTGGAAATTATTATGAATTGAGGTAATTAATCATCCGAAGAAAACTTTGGAAAACAACGCTTCATTTCAATTGTTTCAGCATGGTTCTCCTATTGTTCACTGTTCCAATAAGGAAATTATTTATTCTGCATTAATTTATTTAAAAATAACTGCAGAATATTCAATTTTTATAATATGTTCTTCGTTTTTCCTGAATCATTGCATTAATTTTAGAAAGCATCATCAGCTCTAATGGCAGAAAATCATCGAAATTTTTGATTAAAACTATTTTGATTATTTTCTAAAAGCACAAACTATCAATTTAACGGATTCGATTTTTTCACACTTTAGGGGTGGTTTAACTTCTTAATTCTGATCTTGCCTTCTTGCTCATAACGATTAAGAAATTTTCATAAATATGTAGAATATTCATTATTTCATATGTCCAACATTTTAGTTTCGGTAGTATCATTTTCAAAACCGAAATTACAGTTCAAACTTCATTTGTATATTTTCCGAATATCTATTTTTAAGACTGACCCACAGACAATCTTCGCGAAATTTCAAAGGATGTAAATGCAACTGCTTACTTCAAAAGACTAGTTACACTTAATTACCTCGAGTAATTCTGGAGTGGCTCCAAACTTCTGCAGGACAAAAACAGGCGAATTTATGATCCGACCTTACAGCTGTCTCCTAATTTTCTTTCCTAATTAAGAAGAAGATTACGTAGATGGTTGACACACCTTACCAATACAGTCGCGTTCTCAACGAACTCCATACTGTATACGATCTGAACTCGGTGTTTGCTCGAATATATCTGGCATTGTCCCGTCTGTATAAAGCAAGAAATTATCTGATAGCACTTGGACGATATCACGCTTAATGGCGTATCAACGAGACACTGACAGGACTCGTTTTGATGACCGGCGCTCGTCACGCTGGCTGCACTTGAAGCTGCAGACGATGCATCAGCAGTGGCCATAATTCATTGGCTCCAGCAGGTGCATCCGCGTTTCCCGGCCTCTTCTCACGAACCAGCACGCACACAGCACGTGGAGCTTGCGACGTGGATCAACGCCGATATTCGCGGCAAGCTGAAAACTAATCGCGATCGAAGGTAACGGATGAGGATGCCTCACTATGCTGAATCATCGTGAATGACATAAAAAGCTACCGGGGACATTGTACGCGGCGGCGCTCCTTTCGTATTCAGCGTGAAATAATCGATGGATGAAAATCTCGACAGTGCTGATCCAAATTTATGTTGGACAGTTATTCAAACGCGGGTAGTACTACATTGAAATAGAAATCATTTTTTCTTAAGTTGTTTAACCTACAATTTTGGGTCAATTGACATTTCAGTATAAACCACCTTGTATGCAACAAAAGTTTAATTCTTTTCAAACGCTTTAAAAAGAATCATACATACACTACCGTTTAGAACTTTTAAGACACCCATTACATTCCCTTCGTATTACGAATTATTGTTATAACTGTTTAACAAAGCTTCAAACGACCTACCTTTACTTAACATTTTCTTCTTACTTATACTCGTAGAGCATGCAGACAAAGTTTGATCGAAAAGAATTGGGACACCCTGTATATTGCCGTTCCCTTTGTATTTCGTATTATTGTTCTAGCTTTTTAACGAAGCTTCAAACGACCTATGTTTGTGTAACATTTTTTTCTTGCTTATACTCGTAGAGCATGCAGACAAAGTTTGATCGAAAATAACTGGGACACCCGGTATGCACGTAAAATAATATACATATGTACATAAATCAAATATTCCTACGTTAGTGACATTAGGTTGAAGATATAGGTTACGCTATCTAGTTCGTTACATTCGATTTCCTTCTTCAGACTCGTTCCAGTACCGAGGAACTATTGGGAACTCCCGGGGTCGATATATACGAATTCTTTGCTTCTTAAGATTTACTTTGTCTCTTCCTCCGTTGGTTCTCGATGCTGCATTTCAGGGCCGTCCGTCTTGCACGTTCGCTGTCCTTTCAACGAAACGGGTACCACCCTCGAAGCCGCCCTTTCCGTCGAGAGCGTTCTTTAAACTTTCCTCTGCCTCCGTAGCATTCACTTCGCATCGATTTCGACGTTCACGCTTCGATGCGTCTTCTTCGCCCGGGGATGCTTCCCTATCGTTTTGCCCTCGCATCCGCCACCGCGTCTACACGATCACGACTTCAAAATGCCACGGTCCGCGCGCGCGCCTCCTCTTTTCCACGGGAAAACTTGAAAAATGGCCCTGCTTACAGCGGAACTTTTCCATTTGGTACAAACGTGCTTTCGTGTAAAGGGAACAATCTTCTCGACACCTCGTGCAATACATTCAGGTATAGTCCGCTTCGAACAAGCGGCCAATTATGTGACGTATTTATGGGTAATGTCTTTCAGGCTTCGCCGCGGTTTGAAATCATTTTTAGAAGTTCGTTTCTTGGGAAAGAGGTACGCTACCTGCATATTTATTACGAAACTTGAGTAGGTAAATAATGGCACGGTAAGTTTGTTCCGTTCAAGTACCATTTACCTGTGATAATTTTTATTGGTGCACTTTGAGCGTGTAAAATTATTAATTTTTGTATTAATGTTAATGTTTAAATTTGTATTGATCAAGTGGAAATAATTAAGGTGATCAAGTTACGTTTTCCATTCTGTGTAATGCACCTCAATTCTGACAAAGATCTGTGTCTTTCATTAGGCAACTTCCAGATCTCTTTATTTAATTACCTCCGTATTTTTAGGAGTAAACACCGTCTCCTGTTATTGTCAGTTTCGTAAATTTAATAGGAAACTGTAAAATTACTGTCAATTTATGTTCGTACTAAGAATACTATTATACGACGAATTATGTTTCACCCTATGTATAAAATACGACAGTGCGATTTCGCATCTGATACGGAAAAGTTATACAATCAATTATTGCTTCTATAAATTTCGATTTTATATATTCTTGAAACTTGTATTCGTTATAGTGGTATTAGAAATAGAATCACTTTTGAGATCTCACAATTTGGAGCAAGTGCGGTGATCGTCGTATAGAGCTGGGAAATTCGTAGGAAAATTATGGGCACGGTTGAAGATAAAATCCATATAATTTCTTCCTCTAACACAAAACGGACCCGTGTTTAGAAAATTTAGACTCCGTTGAAAGGAATAGAAAATCGTGTTTAAATATTTAAATTTACTAGTGATAATTGCAATCCTTATTGGACACATATTAAAGAAAATACCGTTCAATTAACACATTCACTACCACCGTTCTCTTGAGAAATCTTTTTTTTATTCTTAATTTAGCGTAATATCTATATTTTTATATTTTCAATTTTACATCTGCCTCTGCGGCAGATTTTATAATTTTCAATCGTGGTCGCAAAATCTTTTGCGTTGGCTTTCCGAAATTTTTAAAAAATTTGAAAATTGAAATGAAAATTTATCGTTGTTAAATTTCGTTTATTAAATTAAGGTGGAGGTGCGCAAAGGAGAAAAATTAACGATTAAATTAAGGTGAAAGTGTGTTAAGAAAATTTTCAAGCGTGCGTTTTTTACAATGCAGATATT
>NW_017100176.1:1318341-1370207 GCF_001263275.1 Habropoda laboriosa
CACAGATATTATTAATATTATAAGTTAATAAATTCATTTTTTGCTTGAAAAATTTAAACCATGCAAAGTTGATAAAAAGTTGATTGAAAATTAAAAAGTTCTATCACCGAATGTGGATCGTTTTCAAGATTAAACAGAGCAAACCAACGCGCGATAAGTTAATAGAAATGACATTTCCCGAATCATTCTTACATTAGCTCTCACACCGTAGCCGATACACGTTGCAATATCCTGAAAATACTCGGTATTACCTTTTCCGCGGAATATTTCACCTTGCCCTTATTCAGAGAACTGTAACAGCCCTTACAAGTATCCATTATCGCCGCTTCCTATTGTAAATCGTACGATGTATATGCACGATTTATCGTTCCGGGCGGGACCTGTCGGTTTTTAACCCGAAGCAACGTGATATTTCAGCAAGATAATTGAAACAATTTATACGTAACCGGTTCCTTTGCACGAACGGCGCACGATCAATTCTGTCGTTTGTCAGAAACGGTGGTAAACGTTCGCGGTTGAAGAAAAAACGGTTCATTGATTCGGGCAGGACAATCGTTTCAGCCGACGGAGACGATAATAAGCCTCCATTGTGCCGATCAATCGTAGAATCACAGCCTCGTAAATCTCGTCCCGCGTTACGACGCGTTTCACGATGTGAAGGAATGCGTGGACGTTTATGGCCGGGACGTCGTAATTTTTTTTTTTTTTTTGCCCGACGTGGGATTTCTTTATGTAACATCGCCGCGCGACTTTCCGGGAATTACTACGAACGGAAATAAAACGGAAACAGTTTCGTGGGCGCTTCATTTTTCCCCCGTGTTTCAGTTCCTTCTATTCTTCTTTTTATTCGTCTTTTAACAATGATCTATATTCCCTACAGGGCTTTTCAAATGTATACACGATCGTTGTCTTCCTTTTTCTCTCTCTCTCTTTGCAAGTGCGGTTTGAGCGTGTTTAACTTTGTTTCTTGTCTAACACAAAAATGAATTTGACATTTAGATTTGCCTTTCATTCAGAGTTCGACATTCGATTAGGATACGTATTTTATATACAGGGTGTACAAAGTTTTGAGAGCCACACGCATGTTATTCGGTTGATATGCTATATTTTTGGTGTTAACGCATGATTTATTTCATACAGAACACATACCGGGTGTCCAAATTGTTTTCGATCAAACTTTGACAGTATGTTGTATAGGTGTAAGTAAGAAGAAAATGTTATATAAACGTAGGTCGTTTGAAGCTTTGTTTCATAGTAACCGCAAGTTCGTTGCGGACTATTGTTGTAACTTTTTAATAAAGCTTCAAACAACCTATGTCTACGTAACATTTTTGTCTTATTTACACCCACAGAATGCACTGGCAAAGTTTGATCGGAAAAAATTGGGACACCCGGTATACATATGTTACGTAGACAATCTGCATAATGTAAATAGAATTTTAGAATGAGATAAAAATTATATCATTTGTTTTTGTATTTGCAGAAACAAGGAGACCAATTTCTTACGAAAGTTTGAAAAGTTTAAAGTGCATGTTGTTACAGGAAAAGCATTGTAACATTTACTTTAAGGGATTTATCTTCTTTTCTGTAGTTTCGAGATTCGTTGCTGTTGGAATTTAACATGAATTTGTTATATTGTTTTACATCAGTGTATGCCTTTTACAGTTCACTAATTGGAAACTGCTATCTTACGTTCCTGTGTGTAACTTACATTTGCAAGTAACGCAAATCAGACAACATTAAAATATTTCAAATCGTGTTTTACACACTCGTACATATTCCACAGTCTCGCGGAATTGTATCGAAATCAAGATTCTCTATAAGCTAACGGGAGAGACACTTTTGCCTAGCTTCGTGCTTGGAACAACAGTGTCGCCTTAAGGTATTACATTATGCGTTTTCATGCGGAATTCGTAACAACCCACGGAAGCTTTTCATTTCCTGGTGCAAGCTCTCGACAGACACAAAAATTTACTACGCGTTGCTACCGTTCTAAATCCTGTTGCACTTGCAACGTGCAATAGTTCGAATCAACCTGTCAATTCTAAATAAGAAATGCAAGTGTATTGGTTGAACTTTCAACGAAAAGGTGTTTAATTTTTTAATATCATTTGAGAAATAACGTTTACTTTCTGGGACAACAGTTGATACTCACTGGAATGGAGTGTTCAATTCTTTATAATTACAATGGAAGCAATTAAAACTGGTTGAATATTTTTTCCATAAGATATTTTAGAATACGTGCTTAATAAATGACCATTCTAACAGTCACGTACCACTCATTCAGTTGGTATATTATATTTCCGATCGCAGAGTCAACGCATGCTTTATTTTATACCGAACATATACCGGGTGTCCCAAGTTTTTCGGATCAAACTTTGCCAGTACATTCTACGGGTATAAGTAAGAAAAAAATGTCGTATAAACATAGGTTGTTTGAAGCTTCGTTAAAAAGTTACAATTCCTGTTTCTTACTATTGTTGTAACACACAAAAAGAGGTCTTCCGAAAAAGTGGCACGGAAAAATAGCATAGATGTGCGTCCGTGTCATAAAGTGAACACTTTGACAGCGTTTGTATATTATAAACAACGCATGGTGTTCCTAATTGTAATTGTAAGAAACGAACGACAATATCCCGCCGGGTTTATAGATCCTTCGTTGCAGCGCAACGATCGCACTGTAACGCGGACTCATCATTCAACGCAGTTCCGCTGAAGCAGACGTCGGATGACAAGAATTCTAGGGAAACCGCTGAAATCGTTAGAGAAAAGCGTTACACGCCAACAATATAATCGTTCTTTATTGCGAGCGCTACGATGGTACGCGCGGGGTGACGAGCGATTGCGAGCATCAAGTCAGGTGGAAGGCGAGTACGTAAAACGCGCGTCGTGGAAGTCACTTCCGACGACAGTATTCCGTCGCCTGGCACGGAGATTATACCTATACAAGCGGACCAAAGCGACGGACTGAAGTGAAATGAATCGCCTGCTCGCGCGGCCATTATACGCGAATGCAGTCATAACAAGGCGATGCATAATGCGACGAACCGGCGCAAGCGAATCAAGCTAAATGTTAACCGGAATAATTGTAGTTTATAACGATTCTTTGTTGTGCTGACAACGTAGTCACGAAGAGGTATCACGTCGATATTATGGAAGCTGTTTGAAGAACGAACGATCTATTTGTGAAAACAGAGTGAGTTTTTATTAGGTCACTCTGAATGATTAATACACTATGTCGCATGCAACACATTCTGATTTTTATTCAATCAATTATAGACGAAATTCTATCCTTAAAAGAAGTGGATTTATCCTTGATTTATCCTACATCAGTTGTGTTCACAGTTCAGTAGCAATAATCTCCAATATCCAGCCTAATTCAAACTGTCCTGGTCCTTTTATGCGTGTTCCTCCGTCAAGAGGTATGCCCTAATGAAAATGGAAAAAAATGGGAAATTTGTCCTGTTCAATAGAAAAGGGGAGGAAAGTTCAATGGCGTCGTGGTCCTGTCGTTCACGCCCTGTCATGTCGTCAGTGTGTCAGTGCAAGTAACGGTTCATCAGCGTCCATGTTGGTCGAGGAAAATTCTGAAAAGTCCTTTAGGTCTTGGTCGTCTATTCACGTATTTGTCAGCCCTTGATCCAAAAAATGAGACTACTTTTTAAGGTGCTTAAAAACCAATTAAACGTTAGGTACTTCTTTTGATCGTAAAGTGAAGTGCATGCTGAGAAACTGAAATATTCGAATTCTCAAAAATAGGAAATGTCTCGACTGTATTATAAACTTAAGGTAATCCGTTATTCACGAACGAGATGACTCGCGAACTGATTTTCATCCGAATCATTGGACGAGATATCTCGGCTACAGGTACAAAGGGTTTAAAAGTGTGTTCGACGCAAACCAGGCACTTTCGGCCAATAAACGCTTTAAATTAATTTCCACGAAGCGACGCATTTAAAATTCCCGGGCCGATTGTAAAAGAGCCTCGTGAAGCTACTACATATATAACCGTGGCCGCTCTACAGTGTTCATCGAATTACAATTAAAATCAATGAGCTTAATCGTTTTTTCCGGCTTACCTGGCCGAGCTTGGATCGAGCGGTTTCTCCTTCCGTTCTTCAGCCCTTCTTGCATAAATCCCTCTGGGAAGGATCTACTAAATTACCGCGCGTGCACGGTAATTACCGTAGGATTCGGCACTGCTACTGTGTTCACGTTACTATACGAGCTGGTATAGAGCTAATAACCGGTCCTTGCTTCTCCCTCGCAGGAAATTCCTGCCGGTAGATCGTTTTCGTTTCTCAAACGGTTATTGTCGCCTCTCGCTTTCTTCCTAGACTTCTCATATCGTCTCTCTCCCTCCCTCTCTCTTCCTCCGTCCCTATCCTGGAATGAACGTGGCTGGAATCGTGATGACCTGCGGTTTCGGAGCTAACCGATAGCGATAACTCTAGGAAAAGGCCACGATAGATTTTCCCTGGTCCTCACCCATGTCGTCATTATTCTCGCGCGCGTCGTGGTCAATATGCTTGCGTTACGGACAACTTCGACCCCCGGCTCTGTTCCCGGATAATCCTCGAAACTTTTATCGGATTCCCGTCGTCAGACACGAGAAAGTGTTTCGGTGTAAAGCAGCGACCTGGAAAAGCGCGGCGTCCCGGAAAGGAAGGACGGTCTATCCTGGCCGCGCCGCCATCCGGTGCCCGCTATGAAAGTCACGAGTGCTTTACGGAAATCTTTCTGCGGTTATCCTTTTATTAAGTTCCGAGTCCTGCTACCGCCGGCTACGTTCCAACTTCGACCGTAAATTGAAATTCGATCACGCTACCTACCGCATGCTACACACTTCAAAGCTGAACGCATCGAGCGATTGTTTTGGTTAAAAGTCGGTGTATTTCAAGAGTGTGTAGCTTGCGATGGAATTAATGCTGTTGAGACAACAGATTATTCGAACAAGGGAACGTCCCAAATTGATAAAATTTAGTATCTATCTGGTAGATGTTAAAAAATTTCCGAGTAATTTTACACAATCTGTTTCATGGCTTTTGTGTGAAAAACCTGTGACGAAAGCAAACTTTTATTAAAATTTGCTTTTAAATGCAGCGCAGCTACATATATTCCAGAATGCTTGAACTTAAAAAAAAGAAACAGATGCAACACATCATCCCAGATAAACTTAAGCACCCTTCACATAAATGTATACATTTATTTATGCGTTTGCACGTAGTTGCGAAAGGGTTATTAAGTGTGTTCTTATATTAATGCATTCATTAGCAAGTACAGTCTCTAAGGGATTTCAGCGAATTAACTCCTCACGTACAAAGGTTAACGAGATACACCACTCTGATGCACCTAAAAAAAGGAAGAGTTTGTGAATTTTTTTATAATATAAAAAATAATTCCTCCATTTTGTAACATTTTTATTTTCTTTAAATTGGAGAAAGAAGCTGAAAGTTACATTTATACCTTAAAAAAAAAATTGAAACTTCTCATCTGACACTTGTCTATGAAAAAAATTTCCAAACTGTTCCTTTTTTTCCAAACACATCCTTTCGAAAGGACCAATTGTACGAAAGGACGTTAAATGTCCAAGTATTCGATATTTGCTAGCCCGCGTCGAAAACAATCTGTTCCTTCTGATCGTATTAAAGTGGAAGGTAAACCGTACTCATTTCATTACGCCTCACTCCCGTAATTCCTTTATCTTATCGACAACTTTAATTTTCTGCACCGGTCCCGATTCACCGTCGATATTGCAAGAAGGCTTTAACACAACTGAATTATATACCGGCCGATCTCTCACGGTTCATTGTTCATATTAATTATAGCGGCCCATTATACTGGCAGATATTCAAAGAAGGACACTAAGACGGGAGAAGAAGAAGAGGAAGGAACAAACAAAGGAGCAAGGACAAAGAAGGCCGAAGAGAGACAGGGAATTGGGTGCAAGAATGGGAACAGACAAAGCTACTTCCTCTCGGAATAACGCTTTGCCGGCGAATCTGAGACAGAAGTGGAAAGACTCTAATACACCAAGCAGACTGCAATCAGAAAGCCAAGTTCTCTATTCGTCTTTTGCCTTGATATCTACATAGATCCATGACATATCTCCTTCCTATATTCATTTGCCCTTTGACGTGCAAGATCTTCGCATCCATTAATATCAGATTTGCCACAGAGAGGCTGAAAGGGAAGGCTTCGGAAAATTACACCTCTATCTCGCCGTCCATTTAGTCAGATCTTCATTTCACGGTGTCATAGAAACGAATTTTATTGTACGATCACCTTTTTTTTTTTCGATTTTAATATTTACTAAGCTTACCTTGTAGAAAGCATCCTTCGATACATTTTCCATGTCGTGTTTTAATCAAGATATTAGGTCGTTCGGAAAGGTCTGTCGGATTTAGTCGTCTGAACTGAAATAATCGTAACACCTTTGCCAACGTTTCACTAATTTATTTGTGCCATCTATTTACGTCTTATAGTGATTAACAGTATAGGGTGGACAACGTGACTTGATTACTTTCATTATTTTCGTTACTTCTGGACCGATACAAGTTTCTTTTTTTTTTTTAAATACCATAGCATAGAAGGACTTACAAACTTATTGCAGTATTTGTTTGGTTGGTTACATTTTTTAAAAATTATCAAGGCACACTTTCAGTTTTTTAAATGGAACTCCATAATTTTTTTCTTTTCACCTATCTTTTAGCGAGTAAACAGAAAAATATAGCAAGCACCTCGATACACTTTTTTGTCATTAGAACTTTGTATTAGTTTATTTGAACTTTGCATTAGAAATTTGTATTGCTCCAGTAGTAAGGAAAATAATTAACATTATAGTGTATGGGAAGTAACATAATTACACTATATTTTTTATTACGTTAATGAATGTTTCTTGTCCCTTCATTTATATTAGAAATTTCACGAAGGTAGATGGAATTTAAGTGTGTTATCACTTTCTTCTTTATTTTTTCTTCATTTATTGCAACTTAACATATTTCTATTATTAAGTTATAAAATATAACGGTGAACTATTAGGTTGGTGCAAATGAAATGTCGTGTTTTCAACAGCTGAAATTAGTAATGTACGTAAAAATATTTTTCATCTAATAACTTCCGCATATATTACGTAAATGTACATTGTATGCCTTTTCAATAAATAATCTTTACTATTTTTTTAAACTACACAAATAAATTTCTAAGCTGCATTCAGATTTTATCCAATAAACAGCAAAAACTTCTCAAACCTTGCATTTCAATACACTTAAGAAGAAGTTTCATTAGGCACAGGTAGATTGATAAATACAATATTTTTATCAACACCTCGACCGTTTCACCTGCGACAACCTAACATCTCGAACCTTAAAAAAGAAACAAACAAGCAAAGAAAGCCAGTTGTAGGAAGTTGAAATTGAATAATTCTCGCGCGGTGCAAGTCGAAACCTACTAAACCCAGCCTATCGTGCCCGGCCTCGAACGAAACCCTTTCTCCTCAATTTAGAACGGATCAGATTGTCTTTTGTTCCCCTTTGAAACGATTTCCACGTCGCTTCGAGAGCGCCGCCACGGCCGGTACAAGAATAGAGGGGTAGAGAGCTCGAGCTGCTTTGGGAGGCCGCACGATTACTTTATTCCGACGCATTTCTGCTATTCGTTCGCCGTAAAATCGCGCAAAACAAATTGTACGGAAAGATGTAACAGTCTTAATGGACTCGAAGAGTAGGGGGTGGTGGAATGAAATTGTAGGAAAGCTGGGAGACGGAGGTAACGGTGGTTTAAGTAAAACGTTCCCTCGAACAGAGAGAGAGAGTAACGCCCGTCTTTTGCATCGACTGTTTTGCAAAATATTATTTAAAGGGCGGCCAAGGCGGAAACGTGAATGAAATAAAGGACGCGGGGAAAAGGGCGAAGGGATGGAAATGCAGGTGGCAGGAGTACACCGGCTCTTGGATCGGCCACAGAATCATTGCCTCCTCTCCTCCTTGCCTTAACCTTCTCTCCTCTCCTTCGACCTCGTCTCGTTTTCCTGTCTGCACTTTCCAGGAATCCTCTATCCAACCGCTAACTTCATTTAAGTTTTGATCCTTTTACAGGCCACGCCACGCTAAGTTTCCATATCGAGCATTCAGGATGATACTTTAAAATCTCGAATAGAAAGGATCTCTCTCTCTCTCTGTTCTGGCGAGGGCGTGGTCACTGCTTCGTTTCGCGGACATGAGGATAAGAGGTCGCGAATCGTGGCTGGGTTACCAGAAGAGCTGCAGGACGAACTCGATGCAGCCGTGTAATATATGCATCAGGGAAGATCGACTTCTATTACGTTCTAGCCGTTCAGAGTGAGACGTAACTCAGAGTGGATTTCCACATTCTGTTCATAGAGGAGGGCATGAGACAAGCGCACTCTGAAGCTAACTAGAAATTGAGTTAAAGTGACCATTGTGTAGGGTGAAATTGGAAGGAGTTACTACTTTTCGCGATGTGTAATTCTTGCAGGTACCGGGTTATCGGATCGTGAATGGTTAGGTGCGAATCTTTTGCTTCTGATGTACGTAGTTTTTAGTGGCAACGACTGTCAGGATTTATTTGAAATCGAGGACGTTGTAGGTATTCATTTAGGACATTGTGTTCGAACTTAAATAGTCAAGTTCTAGTAATTACAAGCAGCCAATAAAATTCTAAATATTCTAGCTTAAATAATCAAATTTTAATGTTTATATTCAGCCCGTCACATTCAAACTCACATTCAATCGAATTCTAAATATTAAAACTTTAAAAATTCAAATTCTAATATTTAAGGTGAGCCAATCAAATGGAACCTATTCGAAATTAAAATTTAGTTAATCAAATTCTAAATATTCATATTTAAATATTGTTGCCGCGCACTCACGACGAGTCTTGCGATCAGGCTCGACAAGTCAAACGGGCGTGGTAAATCTCCGTTTTGATTAGTGTCGGCGTTCCCTACGACTTCTTACAGCGATAGGAACATTTAACGATGTCAGTGGATTCAGTGTGACTCGATCAATACATATTTTCAATTACAAGTATCACAAACTATGAACTAAGTAACAACAAAAGAAAGGCTATTTTAATGACTAAACTAGGCTATTCTAGTGGAAGTACTATGTTCGCATCACTCGCAGAAACGGATATTCCGAAGTCTTAAAGTGTTTCATGTTTTTCTTCCTAGTGAATGTTCAAGACTAACGATTGACTAAGACTCTCTCTCGTTGAGCTTTCCAAAAAAAGGGAAAGCTCTGAGGATCTCCTGGATTTTTCCTGATTGGCTGTTGGTACTAGCCAATGCTGTTATTTGCCAATTACCATCGACACATTCCGTGTGTCGCTTTCCACGACGTTTAGGAAACAAGAAACTGTTCCTTAAGGGATTAATAAATAAAAAGACATTCTCAGAAACAGCTTTCTAGCTTGTATTTATCATGAAACCTACTAGCCATCTGTACACCGGATGACTTCTTTCTTTCTGCAAACTGTTAGCCGGTGTGGAACAAATGTGAAAATAAAAACGGCTATTTTTAAGGCGGAACACATTTTCAAATTGAAATATTTACACTCAATCGATCAAATTACAAATATTCAAATTGTATTCAAATTCGAATTCAGCCAATCGAATTGAAACTATTGAAACAGCTTTCTGGCAGCTGGAAACACCGTACTAAAAACGGGGATTTTTAAATGGATCACGGAAGATTTTCACCCTTTATCTCTTGAATACTGAAAAACAGGAAAATACCAAAGCTGTCTAAGTCATCTCTCCCCCGGCGCGAAGTGCTTAACCAAATCCAGGTGTCACGTGTTCCCATCTATATGTGAAAGCGTTAAAGATACGAGCCAGCCGCGGGCGCTATAACTCGTCGAAACTCTCGAGCTTCGAAAATTTCCTCTCCTTTTCAAGTGTCACGTCCTGGTTCGTGTCCACATTAATGCATCGAACCTGGGTGGCCATTGTTCGCACGGTTTTTTGAGTGACCAGATAACCAGTGCTGGGTGTATTTCAAGAAAAAGCTATTGGAAATAATTATTGAAGTAATATTGTTTAAACAAGATAGTATTTTTTTAATTTATTTTGTGTGGTAGTGGTAGATACAAGGATATTAAAAATATTTATTTGAAATGTGGTAATTGTAATTATTAATTGAAACAATAATTTTTTAAGAAGTATTATAAATAGTCATTTGAAATAATATTGAATACTTCTAAAATGGAATTTGTTGAATATTTTAATGGAACTTCTTATATGCATCGCAATTAATCCTGTTACATATTTTTTTAATTTTTGGGTAGCATTCTTTAGAGAATTTGTATTAACGAATTCATCTATTAGCAATTAATAAGTAGTTATGAAATTTTTCGGAGGAAAGTTTTAGTCTATTTTTTCGTATCTTCTATTCTTACACTTGAAATTATTCAAATTTTTAAATATTCTTTTAAAATTACTAAAATTGTTAATATTTCTTTTTTGTGTCTTTACGTCGCACAAATAATTTCCACAGCGTTCTATACCACAGATAAACAAACAAACAAATAAATTTCTCAGATTGTTGAAATCATTTGTTAAGGAAATATACGAATGAACTACTTTTCCCGAGGTAGGAATGCACACAAGTTTCTATGGCGATCGTTTCTAAAGTTCGGCGATATGCGTGAAAGCGACTGCACAGGAGGCGAGTGTTGCGGAAATGCAAACAGTCTGGATACTGCTTTTCTCAGAAGTTTTCATTGCAAATATTTTCTACGTTCGATATCTAGCCGCTCAATATCTAGATTGACACACTTCTACCAACCGTGTTTGCGTCGACAAATCACGTATTTATATTTTCACGCGAAATGCAAGAGAAAAACCTCGAAAGAACCTAAAAAGAGAAAATCGAGGAGTAACAAATCCAACCAAAAAAAGAAACGCTGTACAATTTATTTACAACGACTGTTCGTTTCAACAGGCTCCACCCTTTCTTTTTTCCCCGGCGCTAAATAAAATAACGCCTCGCGTTTATCGTCTAAGGTGTACAAATTTCCCTAGCACTCACTTCTGAAATTCGCCAGAAACAGTGCCCAAGTAACGTAATACGGGAATCGTGGAAGTATCGGATTTCGTTTTCCCCAGGAGAGTTTACGTTACAAATATTCTCTGTGTCCCGTGCCAGTTTCCAAGTGTCTTTTTACCGTTTCGCGTTTGAATCGAAGTAAACCGTCTCTGGTGTACGAACAAAAGGTAAAACCGTCGTCGTGCTTCTACGGAAAGGAATGCCCCCATCCTTGGCTTATTTGCCAGCCTAAATCGATACGATTGAAACAGGAAAGTTAAAGGTTTATCAAAAAGTGAAAGAACAGGGGTGGAAAAGCGTGCCGGGTTGTCTGTATTCACCGATTAGACTTCATACCATATTTGCCCCGTGTGCATAAAGCATTTTGTAAACAAGCGACCAACATGGGTAACGAAAGCTGTACATGAAAAAACAAGTTGCGTTTCATTGTTGGGCGAAATAGTCGAATGCTTTGAAATATGCGATGCACGTACCATCGTTCGTTTACCCAACGTGTGCCGAGAGCGTCCTGTTCTCTTGTATCGATTTTCATCGGCGAATAGTCCTGTTTGCTGAAAATCCCTCTGGGATCAAGTTCAATGCACGTCGGTATCAACCTGAGGTGTGCGTATATGAAGAAGCGGCGTTTGGACATGTGTGTGCGCGGGTTACGTTTGATTTAATAGAGACGTTGTACGAAAAATTTGTCGATAATAGCGAATCGCGGGTAATTGTGTCGTGTACCGCTAAATTAACGAAAGGGAATATGCGGGAAATCGTAGCGAGTGTATGTTCGGGACGTGTTAATAACGCGAGATAGTTGCCACATCGTTTTATACGTTATAGACAACAAATTTAGAAGTAGTAACATTTCTCAAAATTTGGGTACTAAAATTGAGTCAGTGTTTTAGAATGTTCTGAACCCTAAATTTATCACCTTATTTGCTTATATTTTTGTATATTTTGAAATATGTTAAGAGTTTTATTGTACTCGTGTACATACCTTATAACGTGAATAAAACTTTGTCAGTATATTCTGTGAATATAAGTGAGAAAAAAATGATATACTATAGGCGTAGGTAAGAAGTTATGACGAAGTACGAAGGGAATTTATGATACAAGACAAGAATTGTACTGATCTTGAATAATCTCAGATCGTAAACACAGCTCGCATAAACAGAATAGATACACATATCGCTGATCTGTTCCTATTTTCTATGATAATAACCGCACACCTGTCACCGTTCCCTTCGTATCTCGTAATACTGTTATAACTTTTTAACGAAGCTCCAATCGACCTATGTTCATATAACATTTTTCTCTTACCTATGCCCATAGAACATACTGGCAAAGTTTGATTAAAACAAAAATTAGGACACCCGGTATATTATTCGTAACGTTAACGAAGAATAAGTTGTACTTATGGTGCGTTAAAATAAAAATTCATGAATTGAATGAAAATAGTCGGATGTTAACTTGAAAGTATTGGATCAGAGTATCATAAATGATGATTGGTTGGTGTTTACGATCATTCTAGGAATAAATATCAAGCTTAGAACGTCGACTTTGACGCAAACTCCAAGCTACAATTCTTTATCTACCAACGATTTTTGGAAATGAATTTTCTTTTTCGTATGCAATATACATAATGCCAGAAAAACAATACCTACGTCACGAATATTTCATAGTTTTGAAATATTAGATCCATCGAAAGTACATTACTACGTGTACACGCGGAATATCCGGTGTCTAGCTTTCGCAAATACAGAAAAACCGGATAACGTGCAACGTCCTCTCTGCGCTATTCTATAAGGGTTGAATGTTACAGTGGTCAGTAACAGCAAATATACCTGAGCGTATTCGCGGATTGAGAACATTTTCCTAAACATTGTTACATGATGTGCAACACGAGTGCGCGGAAAAATGGTAAGGCATTCTCCGGTATTTTCTTTTCATAAATATCTTCCAGATACTTTTACATTCGCCGGAATACTTTGTTTTACTTACCCGCTATTTTCCTCTGAAGATAGAAGAAGCACCTTTATGCGCTTTTATGCTGACTAGTATCGAAATAACACTGAAATAAGCGGAAAACATTTGTGCGTTGAAATATACTTTTTTATTTAAACCGCACAGTTAGATTAATATCGTAATTTCAAACGGAGTAAATATTTCAAAATCGTGTCCGTGCGATTGAACAGTGCAATTAACTTGCGAATGTTAAATGTAAACAGAAGTACGGATTGCTGTTTACATGTACGTAATCGTAAAAAAGTCGAGTGAAATGAAACGGTATTTTTTTAAACCTGTTACTCTGTACCGTACGTAAACGAGGAAAATTTCGCGATGTAACCGGTCGAAAATACTTTTAGTATGTTTAAAATTACCTGTGTAAAATATGTTGATGTTCCTGAGCAACGGTGAAAAGTTCTTTACAGATAAGGTTTAAATGCTGAGCATAAGTCCTTGCAAAGAATGAGTGGAGGATTATTTTCTTTTTCAAAATTTATTCTAACTACTCTTCTTTTTGTTTTAATTCTTCTCCACGACAATCTAGGACATCGAACACCACACAATTTTAAATTTAACCCCTTCGCTGCTGTGCGCCCATAGGTACATTGAAATTTGCTCGCGCTGCACCTTTGACGCCTATAGGCGGTTTGAAAATGTACTCGCACTGTGCCCTTGGCGCCTATAGGCGTTTGGAATATTTCCTCGCGCTGTGCCCTTGGCAGCTTGTGGCACACTTTCACGTTAATTTAATAAAATTAGTAATACAGTAATTTAATAAAAGAAATTTCAAAAACGATAAACTTTAAATTTTTATTTTTGAATTTCTAAAAAATTGAAAACATCAAAACGAAAGATTTTGGAGGCATCTATCGTTTTATAAATATTCGTGATAATTCATAATTTCTTTGAGATGGTGTTTTCACCCTTAGGACCGTTTCGTAGCCGAAACAAAAACTGGTTTCATTATTAGCGTCGCTTGAACTATATTACTGGTAGGTTTGAAATTTTTTGGAATTTCCTGATGCTAGCAATCGAAGAAAATGATCATTTCTATGTAACACCCCTTTTCAGATATGAGATTGCATTCTCGGGTGACGCGTGCATTCTGCATTCAACTTATTGCGATTTTCACAATTCATAAGCTCAAAATGCTCCCGGGACATCGGCAGACATTGGAAAATCTATGAAATTCAGTTTATAATTATTTATTGTTATTACGTGAAACATACATATATAGCTTACAAATTGTAGCTAAAGAAATTGTCGAACTCTAAAATTAATTTGTAATACTCAATCTACTCTTTATGTTGCAGTATCAAATGCATAACACCAATTGAGCAATTTAATTTCATATCATACCCTACCGAAAATCTTTGTATCATTTTGCTTTCTCCTATCGAGTTCGTAATCTTTTCGCTGATTTGGTCATTTTATACAGGGTGGGCCACGTAAAACAGGCCACCTAATTATCTTCTCTAGATACGATGATACGAGAAAATTTTTATACACAATTTAAATGGTTTCAAAGTCTGAATAAGATGGAAGAAAATTTTTTTATAAATGCAATTTTTTCAAACGGAATAGAACGTACATATTTCTTTCTACTGTACATTGCAGCAAACATGAAAATGGCCTTGCACTCTAAAATTTCAAATCAAACACAAAACTTCCTTTAATTTCTCGCCATTTCTTCCGCCGACAAAATTTTTCCTCCATCTAATTCGTCCTTTGAAACCATTTAAATTACGTATAGAAATTTTCTCGCACCACCATAGCTCGAGAAGGTAATTAGGTGGCCTGTTTCACGTGGCCCACCCTGTATACGATTTCTTTTCAGCGGCGATGAGACACACACACATATGGACATTAGTCACGTGCCGTACATTCGATGAGCATCGGTTTCTGTTGCAAGGTAGTACACGGCGGTAGCAATTTGAAAAAAAATGCCCAACACTTGAACGAGAAACACGAGAAATATCAAATCGATAAAGTGGTCCGCGTTGCGCGCGCATCCGATATAGTTTCCCTCTCTCATTTATGAATACGCACACGCGTACGCGTCGTGATTACGCTTAAGTATCGATAAATGCTCAAATACATCACGTTCCCCTGTTATGCTCGATAAGGATAATGATCGATTCTTACGAGTGTTGGCAGGTATCCTCTGCGGTGTAGTCTACGAGGATTATTCAAATGCGCACTGCTCGCCGTTACGATTTTTATTCCGCATTATGTTCAGCGATGAAATCGAGAAATATGTAACGGAGATAAGGTTAGGTGAGGAGTTATTATTTAAAAAAAAAAGGATTCCAGAAATTTCGTTTTTAGTCATCGCAGAATGTATTTAGAATCATTTGTCAAGTTTTCAGGTACTCTACGATTTAAATTGTATCAGTTTAAACAATATTAGAAAATTTTTCGTTTATCTACGAATAGAGATTTGTCTACTCCAAGCTTTATACTTGAAATTCAGATACTATACTACTTCCCTATCAAATTTTAAGGTATTCTACGATTTAAATTGTATCAGTTTAAACAATATTAGAAAATTTTTCGTTTATCTACGAATAGAGATTTATCTACTCCAAGCTTTATACTTGAAATTCAGATACTATACTACTTCCTTATCAAATTTTAAGGTATTCTACGATTTAAATTATATCGATATAAATAATATTAGAATCTGTGAATTACCACTTATCTATTCCAAGCTTTATACTTGAAATTCAGATACTATACTACTTCCTTATCAAATTTTAAGGTATTCTACGATTTAAATTATATCGATATAAATAATATTAGAATCTGTGAATTACCACTTATCTATTCCAAGCTTTATACTTGAAATTCAGATACTATACTACTTCCTTATCAAATTTTAAGGTATTCTACGATTTAAATTATATCGATATAAATAATATTAGAATCTGTGAATTACCACTTATCTATTCCAAGCTTTATACTTGAAATTCAGATACTATACTACTTCCTTATCAAATTTTAAGGTATTCTACGATTTAAATTATATCGATATAAATAATATTAGAATCTGTGAATTACCACTTATCTATTCCAAGCTTTATACTTGAAATTCAGATACTATACTACTTCCTTATCAAATTTTAAGGTATTCTACGATTTAAATTATATCGATATAAATAATATTAGAATCTGTGAATTACCACTTATCTATTCCAAGCTTTATACTTGAAATTCAGATACTATACTACTTCCTTATCAAATTTTAAGGTATTCTACGATTTAAATTATATCGATATAAATAATATTAGAATCTGTGAATTACCACTTATCTATTCCAAGCTTTATACTTGAAATTCAGATACTATACTACTTCCTTATCAAATTTTAAGGTATTCTACGATTTAAATTATATCGATATAAATAATATTAGAATCTGTGAATTACCACTTATCTATTCCAAGCTTTATACTTGAAATTCAGATACTATACTACTTCCTTATCAAATTTTAAGGTATTCTACGATTTAAATTATATCGATATAAATAATATTAGAATCTGTGAATTACCACTTATCTATTCCAAGCTTTATACTTGAAATTCAGATACTATACTACTTCCTTATCAAATTTTAAGGTATTCTACGATTTAAATTATATCGATATAAATAATATTAGAATCTGTGAATTACCACTTATCTATTCCAAGCTTTATACTTGAAATTCAGATACTATACTACTTCCTTATCAAATTTTAAGGTATTCTACGATTTAAATTATATCGATATAAATAATATTAGAATCTGTGAATTACCACTTATCTATTCCAAGCTTTATACTTGAAATTCAGATACTATACTACTTCCTTATCAAATTTTAAGGTATTCTACGATTTAAATTATATCGATATAAATAATATTAGAATCTGTGAATTACCACTTATCTATTCCAAGCTTTATACTTGAAATTCAGATACTATACTACTTCCTTATCAAATTTTAAGGTATTCTACGATTTAAATTATATCGATATAAATAATATTAGAATCTGTGAATTACCACTTATCTATTCCAAGCTTTATACTTGAAATTCAGATACTATACTACTTCCTTATCAAATTTTAAGGTATTCTACGATTTAAATTATATCGATATAAATAATATTAGAATCTGTGAATTACCACTTATCTATTCCAAGCTTTATACTTGAAATTCAGATACTATACTACTTCCTTATCAAATTTTAAGGTATTCTACGATTTAAATTATATCGATATAAATAATATTAGAATCTGTGAATTACCACTTATCTATTCCAAGCTTTATACTTGAAATTCAGATACTATGCTCCTTCTTTATCAAATTTTAAGGTATTCTACGATTTAAATTGTATCAATTTAAACAATATTAGAAAATTTTTCGTTTATCTACGAATAGAGATTTATCTACTCCAAGCTTTATATACTTGGTATCCAAATATCATACTACTTCCTCCTAAAATTTCAAGGTATTCTACCATTTAAATTGAATCAATATAAACGGTATTAAAAAACATTTCGTTCATCTGGTATTTCATATCTACGAAAGGAAATAAGTCTACTCGGAGTATTATATTATATTTGATATTCAGATATTATATCACTTCCTCGCAAACCCCTCAGAAAGATTATTATTGTTTCCTTCGCTCTGTCGGTTAATATTTGAAACTTCGTACAGATAATACGTAGCAACTTTGCACGCGGCTGCTACTTAATAACCCTTCTTCCACTGATGAAATATACATTTTAACCAGAGTCCAGAGTTCGTATTACCAGAGCAGCTCCTATGTGAAATATCATTAACACGCTCGTTTCTCTGGCTTAAAAGTAAATATTCCATTCGCCGCGCAATTTCCCCCATTGAATTTACTCACGTTTCAGCATTTCTTTCTTTTTTGTTTCAGACGCCTAGGCGTTTCAGAAGAAACCAATGTAACACAATGGAGACGTTGTTTACGCCACGGCCAATTGTGAAACGTTCTCCGACGCGGCGGCGTCGGTGGTAGGTAACGTTACGCTTTTGTTAATTGCACACGATGTTCAGCCGTCGTTTGCGACCAGTCGTCTCGTAAATTCCACGCTTCAAATACAAACTAATACATAATTCAGAGACGTAAGGGCGGGGTGGTTGTAGGTGGGACAAGGGTAGATCGGGCCGGTGTACAGGACGCCGACTGAATTATATTCTGAAAATAACACCGGCTCGTCAGGCTAACGATACCAGCGAAAACCGTGCGGAATGGCCACAAAGGATTGTAATTTTAATTACAGCCCCCGCGCTCTTTTCCAACCTGAATATATGTACGCGGCGTGACACAAAGCGGTCCACGCTATCATCAAGGCCGTCTATCGAATGTGCAGCGACGCGCGAGCCTGTCGGTCTGGCTTTTTGAGATGCAAATTTTACGCCTATGCCCGGATATTTGCCATGTTTCGCGATAAACGCGAATGACGTGCTAGCGAGAGCGCGCGTACTGCCCCCTCTATACGCGTACGCCCGTTTTAATGGATACGACTAGAAAACGGGATGCGTGAAATGCTTGTGTCCTATGCGGTCCTATCTGCTTCAACGTAAATCTTCGATTTTTTCCGACGAAGGAAAATTTAGTGTCCCCACCCACCCATCACTGGAAACGAAAAAAAAACAAACCAATATCAATCTGCTATGATGCCAATTTAGTAGGAACACCGCCGAATGCTCAGAGGCCTGTTGATTTACCGTATTTTCAAGAAGCGATTCGTTAAGCCGTCGGAATTGCTTTAACGGAAGGCTTGTCAGGGATAATGTGTATCCCGTCCAACGATTAATTGAACGCAACCGCGACAGGGGGAAACAAAGATGAATGATTAATGGGGTGTAACGTGAAAAAGATGTAGCTACGACGGTGAAAAGGGTTTCACGGAACGTCCAAAAATTATGCTACTTAGTTCAATAATATTGGACGGTGTGGCGTGAAGTGTAGCCGATATTTTGTAAGGTAAATGTAATTGGATTTTGATGATTGATGAATGCCGCGGGAGAGACTGAGCTTTTTAACTGTCGTGAAATTTATTGAAAAATAATAGTTTCCGTAGGACGGAAAGGAACAGCTTAGAAATATACACTCGCGAATAATCAATATTCCGGTTTATCCGTAGTTTATGTTTGGGCACGTTATTTACATGCGCAAGAAGTTTATGTAAAAGTTGATGAATGTTTTAATGGAAGAATTGACAAAATGTTTTAACTTTCAATGTATTAGTTAAGCAAGTGGACTTTGTTCAGATGTGATTGGGTAGTCAGATTTTTCATTGAAAAGTACAAAATTCCTTCATTTCTAATAGTTTTTCAGATATTAAATTGACTTACTATCATTCTTACACCAATTCTGGGGACGATTTTCACCCCTTCAATGTGGACTATTGCCGATAAAATAAAAACATGTGTCGAACACTTTTTCGAGTTCTGACTCATACCAAAATTTCATCAAAATCAGGGGATGTTCCCTTGTTAGTCAAAAAGTCAGCGTACACCTCGTTAGAATTTATTTTGCGTTGTGTCATTTCAGCAGAGGAAGCAGTAAATTTTATTTTGAAGCGTAACATTTACCATTAGTACAAAGAACAAGAAAAAGTTAATAATTAAACAAATACATGTAAATATAAACCTAATCATTTTTCCTTTATAGGAAAGATATTTTAAATAACGCCTTTTCTACTTGCCTTTAAGAAGAAATTAATTTGTATCTACCTTTGCAGCCATGCTTGTAACCATTTTGCTGATTTCTTAGATGTACAGAAACTTTTTCATCTCATTTTCGTTACACTATCTTTTTCCTTAGTTTAACAGTTAACAAATTAACGTAAATCATTTTTCCTTGTGCCATAGTAAATGTTAAGTTCGCAAAATAAAATAGCGTAAATATTATTTATTTACTACCTTTTCTGCTGAAATTATGCAACCCTAAATACATTCTAACGAGGTGTTCAGACTTTTTTGACTGACAAACTTGTTTCTTTTTCTTTTATTTAAAATGTAAACGAGATCAGAGTTTCCAATCATGCTTACCAATAAACATCGATATACGATATTTGAATAAAAAATGTTACAAGTAAGCTGACACATAAATTGCATTAAAATAACTAAAAATAGATATTCTAATTGGAAATATTACACTTAACAATTCCAATAATCTATTTTGAGAGCGTAGATATTTCTGTAGCCTAGTGTTCTTCGGAAGAATAGTTATTTAACTCCAATCCTAGCTTTTAAAAATGTTGGATCATTCGTCAGAAATTCTCGTTTTCAGTGTAGAGAAATTTTCTTTCTATTATACTTTCGATAAATTATATTAAGCATAAACTTGAATTACGAGTACCTGGAGAATATCTGCAGCTACAAAACTTTTTTCCCAATTACAGAACATTCCTAAAATTTCAGCTGATCGCTAGGATCATTTTCAAATGTTTTCCAGAATAAGAAAAACTTTCAACAAGTTTGATTTAGTTCAACCACGGGCGCAGTTTCACTTCTTGATTTAAACTTGGAAAAATTTCCTCTAGAATAGAACTCGTGCCTCAAGGGACTTAAATAATCCGCGTTAAAAGAAGGAGGCGAATTTTTTTTATCTAAATGATCGGCTTGTGCAATCATATTCAGTAAATTTTAGTACGCTTCACATTCAGTAAGTATCCTGACACTTACGAACGAGAGTGTAAATTAATACAGAATTATTTCCTCCCGCGTGGTACCATTTTATTACATTCCCTTCAATTTTTTAAATTATATTCAAACCATGTTTCTTTTCGTACGAAGGCGTGGGCAAATTGTTAGAGGGATAAGAGATTATCATTCCTAATGTCAGATGTACTTTTTCAACGCCTTGTGGTCGACAACGTTCACTTGAGTTGTTTGTTTTTAACTCTGTCATTGCGTTATGTTCACTTCGCTCTGGCCGCGTTTCCTCAGTTCCAATAAACTTATTATATTCGAAAAGGTGTTCTCGTTAAATCTCTGCCTCGAACGCAAATAAGTAAGTGAGTATCAAACATCCATTAATAATAAACAAATAATTAAGTAATCTCGAGCTCGTTGAGTAACTTTTGTGAAATGAACTTAGTTACAGCCAGAGTGCGCATTCACTTCAATGTGATAATCATTACCGTATAATCTGCAATCAATTATTCGCTAGCTTAATTTTCAACTTACCAAAGCCTGATTACCTTAAATATCGACTGAGTAGTTAGTGATGAGAAACTGATCGGGCTGAAGTTTAAACGGTTTAGGAGATCTTGGCTGACAAAAAGCTTCCAGCCCCTTTAGGAAACGATAGTTGACCGGTTACTGATTAGAAACTGATCTGCCGAAGTTCAGCCGCTTTAGAAGATGGTAATTGACTAAAAACTAACTGAGAACTTCTTATGATTGCTGTTTGCTTCGGGAAATGTTGGTCGAGTGGTTATTGATTAGAAACTGATTTTCCGAAACTTACGAGTGCTTTAGAGGGGTGTTACTTCATAGAGAACTAATCGATAGCTTCGGAACTTGCTTCTTACGAAAGTTATTGTTTCACAAACGAACGTTGAAAATTAATTGTTTTTGTAAATACAGAAATGATGGAAAGTGAACTACGTTGCAGCGAACGAGAAAGATGACAATTTTGGGGTGAAAAATTACGAGGAAGATCGAATTGATATCTAAAGTATAATTTAAAAAAGAAAATTTTTATACGCAATTTAAATGGTTTCGAAGGGCGATCTAGAGCTACCTTGTATAGCATTTCGAAACGTGATCTCGAAACTTCCCAAATAACTTTCGTAAGAATATTTCTTCGATAGTTTCAATTCCTTTATCCTTTATCCGTTAGGAAAGACAAGTATTGAAATTGCACGAATTTATGATTAGCGTTAAAAAAAAAGGGTGCAAGAGTAATTATAAGCTAAATATTATTTACAGCGTCCCGGAATGCACCAAAATCAATTAGAGTGGAGCAATAAGTTTTACAATTCGTCATTATTTTCATCCATCTTATTGCCGTATCAGAAAGAGCATTATAATGTGTTAAACAATTATTTAACTTTTCAAACACGTGCCGACAAATTTATTCATTTCCATGTTTACAATAATTACGATCATATTGCTTTTATCTTTCGTTTAATTGAAAACATGTAAAACATAATCTGGCAAATAACATTTTCCACCAAATTTCATTTCTCTCGATTAAAATGTATACACAGAGTGAGTGATTTGAATCGATCCCCTCAGATATCTTCCAAACTATTTATTACATTGAAAAATGTTTCAAATGAAAGTTGCATAGTTGCATAAACTTTGTATTTTTTTAATCGTCATTTCCCATAAAAAAAAGTATTAAGCCATCTATGCCCAAAAATCATTCGTCGAAGTGATATTTTCAATACAACTTTCATTTGAAACATTTCTTCGATCTAATAAATAATTTCGAAGTTACTCGAGGCGACCGATTCAAACGTCTCACCCTGTACATATCAAATGTGAACGTTCGTACGAAATTGAACGAAACAAGGAGGCGCGGCACGAAAGTTCAAAGGTTACATGTATATTCGTGGAATCCGTTTGACAGGACCCATAAAAGAAATACAGGTTACGGTTTAATTCAACTGGAACTGGAGGGAATTCAATTAGAAAATGTCGATTTGCTGGATGGCACGGCTCGTTAAGCGATCCGCAGACAGAGAAGTAACATAGATTGTTTGAACGTATCGTATATTGCTGAATATAAATCCCTGATTTCACCGAAGAAAGAAAAACAGGCAAAGGTGGAGAAAAAAAGAATAGGGAGGGGGAGGAAAAAAAAAAGCGGTACAGACCAGGACAGCTGGAAAGTTTTCCAATTAAAGTACTCGCTATCCGGTAGGACGATCGGCAGGCTACAAGGTCCGCGTGCTCGGTCTCATTAACGCTTTTCCAAAGAGGATACAGAGAACCGATCGAAAATAACGGAAAAGTGGGGGAGGAAGGAGGGACCTAACAGTGGGAAAGGTCGAATGGAGCGACTATTTTTCTTGGCTGTAGCCATAAAGTCTCAGTTGGAATGACAACAGCCACCCTTCTCCCCATCCCTCTTCTATACCGACCGAGATGGCTGGTAAACGTTTCGATTTCCATCGGGCGATCGGTTTGGCCATGTATCGCGGAATCTTTTATAGGTAAAGGAAAGGGGGGAGAGGATAGGGTCGACCACTGCCTAGCAATTTTATTCGAAATCGTCCGAGTGTTAAACTATGCCCGATTGAAAATCGATATTTCATTCTGGTCGAGCTGCCGATACGAGGCTACCAGGCAAGAGAAGATCGACAGATTTTCCATCGCGAACGGACGGTGCGGAGTCAGGCCAGCGAAAAAATTCAGCCGGTCCGAATAGTTTTGTCTACCGTCGGGAATAATCTCCGATCCGCGGAGTACACCGAACACAAGCTCAACCTGTGTTCTTTGAGATCGCGAGCGTTCTCGCCGCACTCTGTACATGTACGTACGTATGCAAGAAAGCCGGTGGTAAAAGGAAAGAAAAAAAAAGGGGAAAAATCGACATGTAAACGATGAAGGCTGACGGAAACGTGATTTGATGCGTTCAGCAATCGTGCGGTGGTCTAACATCGATTCGTTGACCATATAGAAACGATGAGGTATACAGGAGAGTTTGCCCCTTTCAGGTCTCCTTTGTACACAGTTGCCTCTTTCACGTTGAATAAATCATTTGCAAAGCTGAATAGATAAACGCGGACAGAGAGAGAGAGAGAGAGAGAGAAAAGGGAAAGGAAATGCGTTTAAGTGATCTCGGTGATTTCACGAGTCGTTTCATCGGCGATCGATTTTTCGTTCCGCGAAGTAGTTCCCATGCAACTATGTAAATATTTAATCACTCCTTTCTGCTAAATGAACCGTAAAACCGAGTTTTATCCTGATGAATTTTCGCGCAACGATTATTGCGTTTCGGTGTAATTATTATCTTTTAATGAAATTCACGAGAACGTTCCCTTATTACTTTCTTTGTCACTTTCTACGGTACGCAATTATAGCGTATAGTACTACTGTAGCTCTGTTTCATACGCTCCACCGCCAGAGGGACGGACCAACTAGTGAAGGATCAACCTCTCTCGCAAGTATTCGCGAAGTCTACTTATAAATACAATTTCTGAACTGAACCTCGTTCTACATATTTACTTTCCCGCTGTCGTTCTTTACTTCTTGCCTTCTTTCGATAAATAATCGCTATAGTATAATACACATATTTCTTTATAATAATTTGTGGAATTTAGTATCACCTTAAATGTAAAAGGACAATTTGATCTGATTAACTTTTTATTGGAAGTGAACAGATTGATAAAAATGAGAAGTAAGATAATTCTTGATATTTCGTTCTATCTGAAAGTTAAATGTTAAATATTTTTTACAGAATTATATCTCTATGTATAAATACGGTACACTCGTCTATGTACTTTGTTTTAATGACAACGTTAATTCAATATTATTATTAGAGCACGATATAAGTTATTACGTTTTTCAGCTTCTCTGCAACACTATGAATTTCTATTCGATATACAGGGTGTCCTAGGTTCTTCTAGGCTTGTAACTCTGTAACAAAACTTTATGTTCGGTCATAAAACACTTCCGATGCAGGCAAGGCGAGGGATTAGTCGACAAGGCCTGCAAATTTAATTTCCAACAGTGCAATAACCAAAACCCTCCCATCTGGCTACCAGAAGCGGCCAACTTAGCGCCCGACCAGGAAACAGTAGGGATTCCCTACAATACAACAAACCTTTTTTAGCAACAATCTCCCTACCTTCTCGACACCTCAGCTACCCCCAGAATATTGGAACACCAATGGACACACCTCGACCACCTCCACTACACATTTTAGACAGCAAATCAGAAGACACACAGAATTTATAAATTGACACGCACAGACACTCAAACATTCATTACCATTCTAATTTTCGTAACACATCATACCTCTCGTTAAACTAGTTATAATAAAGCTATATCACTGTTCAATATTGTGTTGATACAATCACCAAATCATACAGTCCACTATCCAATTGACCACTTCGAAAGACTTCACTGGAATCCATTGAAAGGAATCCAGTTCGAAGTCCGCGTCATATTATCGTCGCGGAAATAATCGTCGACGCTGTGACGCGATAACACTTTATATAACACGTTTCTCTTATTTTTATCTAAAGAATAACCTGGAAAATCTGAGAAACTCTCACCTAATCATCTTTTCTAGTTATAGTGGTAGGAGAAAATATTTTACACGTAATTTAAATAGTTTCAAAGGGCAAATACGAAGGAAGAAAATTTTTTCCGTATTTCCAAAGTCACCTATATTTTTTTCTACTGTACTTTGTAGCAGACATCGATGTGCACCGAAACCTGCACAGTAATACGACATTGAACTAAAAAATTTGAAATCAAACGTGAAACTTCCTTTCATTTTTGCCACGTTTTCCATCAAACAAATTTTTTTTTTCATTTTATTCACCCTTTGAAACCATTTAAATCACGTACAAAAATTTTCTCGTGCCACCATAGCTGGAGAAGATAAGCTCTTTTACATGGCCCACCCTGTATAAAGCACGTAAGAATTCTTCACATGTACAGAAATTTCTGTAACTTTTCCGACAGAATGCATCAGAAACAAGCTGTAGTATACTTTCAATCAGTTGTTTCTCAAGAACAGTTGTTTCTAAACATTCTGACAATGTTGTACATGCGTGTGCTTCGTGCACGCCTTAAACGACTGCGTGCAACGCGGTATGTCAAATGGAACGTAACGTTACGTATGTAAACGTATTCAGCTAATATTTACAGTCCGTGTTGAATCAAGCGTAACAGGTATTCGTATTTCCAGTGCACTGTTTGCTGTCAAAACTCGCGTTGTCGACGCTCCATTTTAATTTCATAATGATCCTGATTCTGTGTAAAAGCAAGTAACAGAAAAGCTTTCACGTCTAGTAATGAAATGAATTACCGACGAGCCTAACAGCAGGTTATTTCTTAGTATTACGAAACTGCGAAGTGTCCTCGGTTCGTACAAATATAAATACTAAAGATTTTCTGTCGTTAAAAAAGGAATCTGTAGAAAAATCTTCAATCCTTGCATATCTGTAGATTTCTCCGGTGTTTTCAACACTAAGTTATGATTTTTTAATAAGAACAAGATATCTGAACAGACCTTGTGCTAAAAAATCACAGAAAAATTCAAGCTTTCTGGAAATATAATTTTTTTACACTGCATCTTTTAAATGTAATTTTAACGAAATTTTAGTGAAACACGCTGTTTGTTTCGTCAGATGGTATAAATGAAACCTTAGGGAAGCTTTTCGTTTCCGAGTTATAATATAAAATTCGACGGAAAGTTGGAATGACAGGTGAAACTTTCAAACTAAATAAACATTTTTCTCTGGAGGATGGACGTATTTCTGTGCTCGCTTTGAACTTTCACTCGATAACGTTAAATATGCATTTGCATACCGTCTTCTTATTTCTGTATCGTGGATAATGTTATGGGTAAAGGTTGCGGTACACGTGTTGTTAATCTCGCGATACAAAAAAAAATCACATCCGAGTAATATTCCACGAACTGGTCACTCTGCTGCCAATCGTCATCTACTAGATTGCTCGCTCCATCACTCTTCGTCCTCTCGTTCTTCAATCGATGAAAATTCGCTTCTGTCGTAGTTTCAAGGGCTTCTTCAACCTCGATTTGATCGATTCGGGGAAATTTACTTGGCCGGTATCGATAAATTAACATGTGATATCTGCTCCCTTTCTGAAAGGGAAACCTGAAGGTTCTTTTTTGCACGCAGTTCTGCGGGAATGGAAGTTTCGTGTGCTTCTTTGCAACGAGTCAGAGTATGCTGGAGTACCAAACGTGACCGGGAGCTGTTTGGGTCAGAGTGATTGAGGTGTGAAAGAAAAGTGTAGAAAAACTTGAGAATATTGTATGAACCAAGGATTTGGGTTGACATGACGGAACGTCTCTGAGGAATGTTTGCGTAGAATGAGAAGAAAATAGTAAGAGAAAGAGACAGAGAAAGAAAGAGAGAATGAGCAAGTGGAAGAATAAAAGAGTTTGAAAGATACGTGTACAGGTCATATATAGATCATTATCATATAGATCAGTGTTGAAATAACATAAAGAGAGAGAGAGAGAGAGCAAATGGAAGAATAAAAAGGTTTGAAAGATGCGTGCACAGGTCAGTGTGAAAAAATTATAGTAATAATTGTTACCTAAAGATCGGTGTTGAAAATCACTCCTAAATCTCTAACCCACTCACGTGGGATTTCCTTGAAATAATCCCTACAGTACTGTAGCTTTCAAATCTGAAGAAAACGCTGTCCTCATTCCCCAATTCTTCATCTAATCTGCATGCTGAAGAGGACACTATGAGCGAACCAGCAACCAGAGATATTCCACCATTTAACTGTAAATGGTGTTGTTGCAGTACCTCTGACACTTGCTATCGCTAGGACTGTACAGCTAACATCCTTGACACACATCATCGCCTAACATTGCAGCGGGATATTTAGTATTATCCTCTGATCACAAGTTTATAAAGACGAGGAATAAAAATTAAAAGTTGGCATATTTCGTACTTCGACCGAAAGGATTACAAATTAACGGCACTAATAGTAATTGTAACAAAGAAAAATGGTACCGCGTCTACAGAAGTCCATATTGAGAAAAGTATGAATTTACCACTGCAAACATTGATCAGCAACAACAATTATTCGTCGAAGTTACTTCAACAAAGTAGACTCCCGTAAAAACTGAAAGAAGTAGCCTAGCAGCTATATTAGCAGAGTAGCAATATTACGCGCCGTAAAATCACCATCGTATCTTCGTACGTCGGCTGTTACGCGTGTCCGTTTAAAGATTCCCGGAGTTTCAATTCGCCTGGTAGCTCGGAAAATATGAACACGAATCTCCGACTACTTTCTTTCATATTTTCATCCTTTTCTATCGTCGTATTGCCCGAAGAAACACTTGGCCGGACGCCAGCCGCGGCATTTTGAAGGACCAGTCACACATGTTAATTTAATAGGTGAGAGCGGGACGCAATTGCAGTGGGTACGTGTTTGCACGGTCGCAGAACAGAAACGATCGTTTGAAAGTAAAATTTTTCATTTCACGGAAGGGCTGGATTCCATTTACTTGGCGGGCATCATGAATATCGCAGCGCCATAAATCGGCCAGAAGTTCAGCGAGCGACTGCAATTACGGATCTTCTACAACGCGCGCGCGAACACTGCATCGTAAGATATTAACAGCGTGGCCAGTCGTAATTTTTATTCCGACGTATTTCCCCCCCGAACGTATTATTGTCTCGCTTTCGTGTGCCTGGCAAAAAGTAACGGAGCGGGACACCGTGGTAATTTTCATAATTTCGAGGTTAACCTGGCCTACGTTACTCTGCACAGTGTTCCAATAATATTTTAACACTTTAACACAGTCGCGGAGTCCTTTCGTTAGAGTAGCCTGTATATAACGTGGTATGTAATCTACCTGTTAATACCTGAAATTCATGGAATTGGATGTACAGCGGGTGATCAAATTATTAGAGCCATAATACGAAAAACGTGTTCTTCGTTTTTGTGTAGAAATGAGATCGCAATATCAAGGTATTCACGCTGGATAATTTTTAGTTAACGATTGTTCACTAAAGATTCACAAAATAGTTAAAGTTAGGTTACGTAGTTATCAAAAATACAGTTAAGAGGTCACGACGAAGTCGGTATTTGGTAGCGCTACCTTTTGCTGCAATCACAGCCTTGATTCTTTTTTCGATACGTTTTAAGTAATTTACTGTGCATTGTAAGTAGTGAAAACACTGCAAATTAAAATTCTCAAGTTCTATAAACTAACGAAACTGTAACACGTGGTTCTCAAGTGGCGATTTGCAGTACCGATGCTAAATAACGTCCATACGACAGATAATGTTGCCTAAAGTGTCGCCAAGTGTGTATTTGCAATTCGTAAACATGAACGCTTCGTAAAAAAAAAATAATAAGAATTCAGAATAACTAGATTTTCATCTGAAAATTAATCGTTATAATGTAAAACCGTCAGTTTCCTACAGGTGGCTCTAATAATTTAGTCACCCACTGTATAGCAAATCAAGGATTACCAAGCACGGTAAAATTTATTTAGTACCATTAGAGTTCCCCGTGTGTAGAAAACTTTGTATTAGATGTAGAAACGAATTCTGTCCGACTTTTGGTTACAACTACAGTTTCATTTATAAAGAATAATAAAAATAAAAACAGATCCATCATCTAAGTAATTTCCATTATTGTCGATGATCTTCTGCCATTTTTCTTGCAGCTTATAAGTACCATCGCGATAGAAACTCGGTGGCTTTGAATTAATTATATGAATCAAGTAGGAAAGAATTAATTTCTACACCCAATATATTGTACAAGATTATACCGATATTTCAATTATCACAGTGTATACGTTAGTGTTATTGTAAAAAATATTTACGTAGACGCTATCGATGATTTATTTAACGAGGCGGACTCATGAAACACGTGATATCGTAAGAAGTGCTTCATTAATGTCAAATTATTCAACATGAGACAGGGGCAGTGTCTTGAAATTCGCTGTGGTTATATGATCGATAGGCCTTTCGACCTACGGGCATGTTAGGACTGACCTGCTTGATGAAATTCCACCACCTATCTCACCGTATCAGTGTCGAACCGCAACGTGACATGGTGACTGCTAAAGAGGTGCAAGTAATTAGCTCTCTGCAAGTTATCCGATCCACTGCATGACAAATTGTAACCGTATCTGAGTTTTAACTTACCATGTATATGTTTTTAAGCAACTGAGATTTAATCGTGTTCATCTTATTCCTGCATTTAGAGTTTATAGTTCAGTCGAGTGTCGATATCGTGAAATATACTATTTGGCAAATTTTCATTAAGCCGATTTTGTAAAATAATATTCTGGTATTAAATTACAAAATTAATTTTATCTAGTGACTATGTACCGAATAATTTTATCTCGTTTAGCCAATGTACTGGCTCTACTAGGTATTATAGGTAGATGTATAAAGGGGTGGATCACCCTGAGGCGTTTAAAAATAGGTAAACTTTGGGAATTTTTTTGGTAGGTAACTGGTAAATGAAAAGTTTCAATTTTTTCAGAGGATGTAAATGTAACTTTCAGCATTTTTCTTCAATTTTTTCAAAGTGAAAATGTTACAAAATATTGAAGTTATTCGCTAATTACGAAACCTCTTCTGCTGGAACATCGAACTTCTGTTAAAACAAGGATTGGATCGTCTGAAATAAAAAATTCTTTCTAATTAACAAATGAAAATGGATTATGTACAAATGTAGCGTAGAATTTTTCAAATATTCTAATTATTATAGAAATTGTGGGCAGTTTGAATAGGAAACACCTCTTTGTACCAAAAAATTAAACTTCTTATTTTTTAAAAATTGGAGACAATAGCTGAAAGTTACATTTACATCCCCTGAAAAAATTGAAACTTTTCATGTAACAGTTAACTATGAAAAAAATTCACAAACTCTATCTATTTTTAAACGTCACACAGTGATATTCACCATAAATGAGGAGGCGCCAAGTAGTACGTATAAACGATAATTCTGACATAAAGAAGGTGACCATGTTACGCACGTTAGTAATCAAGGATTTTAAATTATTTATCATACGCCAATGTTTCATTAATATTAATTGTTAATGTAATTTGCGAAAAAGTCATTAATTTATAATATTTAGACAAAGTTATAGTTAAATTGCACATAATGAAGCATCTCAAATCTCTTCTTTAAAAGAATACTATTCCATTTTCTGTACTAAACTAATTTCAATTCCAAACAGAAATTATTTAAGGAAATCGTTAAATTAACAACAAATAGACCGTAATATCTGGAACGAGAATTTGTTACGAACTTAATTGAAACTTTTATTGACGAAACACAAGAACAGAGGTACATAAGTATCGGTATCGTCGAACTTACGAAGTAATAATTAGTTTTCTCCCAATTGAAATATCGTTCTTAACAAATCCCCGTTTGTGGTAAGAATTAAATGCGGCGGATAAATAAACGATTCGGTTCCGGTACTGCGAAGCATATGTGGCAACACTCGACCGCTATCACATGCGAGTAATATTTGTCCAAGGTACAGCGAATAGTAGCAATGGAATTATTCTTTTCTCTATCGAGTCGGAGTAATCCCCAAAGGGACTGCGATACAGCATATTACGTCGATGGAAAAAAGCTGCATTCAGTGCGGGTAAAACAATTCATCAAAATACTGTGTGAACAATAGGTTACGAATTGGAGAAAAGGAGGATTGTGAAGTACAGGGAACGCGATAGTGCCAAGTGGAGAAAGGTTTCATTAACGCGTTGGAAAACAATTAAACCTGGCCTTTTTCATTCGGTCGCGAATAAAGAGTTTAACCGTTTTGGTAAGATTTGATATTAAGTCGCGATACAGTCGTGAGTTTAACATCTCGCAACAATGGAACCATTCTGCGGCCTTTTGTAGTTTATTGTGTGCGCCGCTACCGTGTTCACTACTTGTTTCGACGTTTTTCCGAAAAGCTAACGAAACAAGCAAAACAAAAAAAAAAAAATACGATACATGTGGCGCGACTGTTCTTCCAATAACGATCACGTTTGTACTTATGTCATTAAGTGAAACTCTATTCGTCAGATTTTTGTGTTTCGTGTATGGCACTTATGCTTCTCCACTTTTTACAAACATTAATTAGAGGTAGTTGGAGTAATACCAAATTATTATTAAAACCATGTTAACTCTGTTTTTCTAGATAGTTAATGAATTATTAATATATTAAAATTGACAGTACTTTGTTTAAATACTATGCCTGCTACAATTCGTATTTAACGTCAAGCTACGATAAACTCTTTGAACTTATAATTAAAGGAGGATTATTGGTTTTATTGTTACTGTGACTGAGTGTGAAATATTGTAAGTAAAATAATAAGATTGATCTAAGTTATATAGGGTGTCTCCAAACTTCTGGTGCAACCCCAATGGAATTGAATTTCTTCTTACGAAGCTTCATTTCTGAATAAATCGATGTTGAAGATTCGTGAGTACACATGTATGTACGTATACTCCTGAAAATTATTTTTACATTCGAACATTTGGAAAGAAGAGATACTCTAAAAAACATCAACGTCGATTTATTCTATTCTACATTTTCGATATTTTCTGCTTCTTTTGGACGTAGGTAGATACACACCCCTTTTGATTTACCATGAGTTTGGAGACACCCCGTATAAGCTCCAGAAAATGAATAATTTTCAACATGGATTTATTTAAAAATGCACCACCAATGTGTAGACACCCTATATAAGCACACAAAGTAAACAGGAATTCCCATTGAACTAATCTTGAACAGACTCAAAAATGCTTTTAAAAAACCCCCATCTTTATTCATAATATCCGAAAAAAAAAAAATGAAATTTATCGTGAAACGATCAACAATGTACACACACGGTGGCTCGCCGACGAACTTTACGTGGAACGTCCGTGAAGGTTGGCCGGTGGAATGAAGCGGCTAACAGAATAAAAGTCGAAGGGCAGAAGCGTGTATCGAATCTGTTTGACCGGTTCGGTATGATCACAGCCGGCTGTGCCGGAATCGTACAGTTTGGAATCATGTACGCGCACGACGACGGTACGTGCCCAGAACATCTAACGTGCACGACCGATCGGCTCGATTACCGTACATCCGAAGGGTGAACGGCATCCTTAAATTGCACTGATGAAACGGCAAATCGCTGATATCATCGCTGGGGAGACAAACGAGCCAACCATTTGGCCGACGACGTCGGTCAGACCTCCCCCTGGGGATATGTTGCGGCACAAAAACACGGATACATAGAGCAGGGGACACGTACGAACGTTGGCGCACCGTTGACGGATGAAGCACGGAAGAAATCCTTAATATCCTATTCATAGGTCGGGAACGAAGAGCCCTAGTCTGGCCTGCTGGTCGACGCGCACCAACACAGATCATCTCAATGCGTCCCCAGACAAGTTCCGACCAGGAGGGCGAACAGGTCGAGGGTGGTAGAGTTAGTATTGGCGAGTCCATTGGTGGAATTCAACGTCGCCAGGCCGTACATCCGTTCCGATGTCGACGGAAAGCAAGCGGTGTGCTCGAACAGTGACAGGCACATCGTCCTATTCATGTTTATGGAAGCTGGTCCATTTGCCGGGGTTGCCGCTGGAAACTATCTGGCATAAGCTTTAACCTGACTGTTGCAACGTTCAGGCTCTGCCATACGATGCTACCCTATCGTGTTGCGACTAGAGAACCAGCGTGACATCTCGTTCGGAGAAGGAATCTTGCCATCGATGCTCAATGCGAGGTGCTCTCGAATGTGTACACTTGTTAGCTCATCCTACGGATAATATCGTGCTCTCGCTGACGACGACCTCACGGGAAATATCTCTTCTATCTTCGTCAATTTTGTAGTGCGCTTTCCACTACGGTTGCTTGTTTTGTTTATGTCGGGCAACTGAGACACTTGTGACTGTTGCTGCGGAATAAAAGATCAGGAGACAGCGAATGTGTTGGAGTATGATGTACTTAAGAAATCCTGTGAAATTGTTGAATCACACAGTATGTAGTGTTACTGTTTTCCATGTAGATAAGCAAGAATTGTGATTTTTCAAACTTTTTACAGATATTGCGCTGTACTGCGTTTAATTGGAGAAAGTAAAGAGGGCAACGAATGTTTTGACATATTTGTGCCTTCGTTATTCTCGTACGCTACTTTAATATCGTACCACACTTCTCTTTTTTAGTATTTAAAAAAGTTTCTTATAGTCTGCAAAAGTGTGAATGTCATTTTTACTAAAGCATGATAGCAGTGGCCACGAGCCTTGTTCGGTGTGCTAATTTTATTATTATGTTAAATATGTCCTGTGCAATTAATCATATTTGTTTGAGCGTTGATAGCATTCACTTTTTCCCTTTCTTTTGCATACATTGTATATTCTTTTGTTTATTGGATATGAACCTCCATACATTATCTCCTGTACCTTTCTTCACTTGTTCGGACTCAGGCCTTGTCTGATATACAGGGTGAACCCACGTACCTAAACAATTCTCAAATTATGCATTGGACGAGAAAATGTTACATATAAATTTGCATGGTTTTAAAGGGGATATAACAAATCGAATGTAGGTAGAGTTTAAAAATCAACTTCGTTCTTTTTTAGCAGAATGTCGTACTTTTTGTGACAAAGCTAGTATAAACAGGGAATTTTGAAGAAAAGTACATGAACTATTATTGGTCCTAAGTGTAATAGTTAACGAGATATTTTGCTTCGTTTATCGAAAATTTTCTCTGTGTAACGTCAACTTGAAAATTCAATATCCGCAAAGACTTCCTAAAGATAACACATAATTTGGAAGTTATTCAAGTGTGTGAGTTAAGGTTCACGGTTCACCTTGTACAACTTTTCAGACGAATTGAACAGTTTGAAATTTTTTATCTTTTCGTAAAGTCACCACTTAATCTATTCCCTTTTTATTTGTACCCATAAAACATACCGACAAAGTTTGTTCGAAAAAAACTAGGACACTCGGTGTATTTTTCAGAGTATCTGAACTTGTTATATAGTTGGCAGAAATGCGAGGAGATAAAAATTCAAAACCTTCCGTGTTTTAGTTTGCGATCTTACAATATTTCATTGGTGAACATATACAGAACATATACAGGGTGTCCCAGTTCTTTCCAAGCAAACTTTGTCAGTATATTCTATAAGTAAGAAAAAATGACTGTGAGAAAGTTACAACAAAAATAATTTGGTCCTTTTTTTAATGAAGCTTTTTATTTTATAACGACCTATGTCTATATAACATTTCTTTCTTACTCACACACATTCAACATACTGACAAAGTTTGATCCGAAAAACTGAGACACCCAGTGTACACAGAATTTCGTCTTTCCTGATTTTTATCCTATACATTACAGTAATCTATGTGTTCCATGCCAAGTCACATTTACGTGACTGCATAGTAAAAATTGCACATAATAACATGTTAACCAACGATTTTCCACTTTCAACAAAACCTACCTGCTATTGCAAGTGTAATTTGTAACTGTCTGATGAGAAATTGTGCGAATCGTTGTGCATTGCTTCAGCCATGAAATTATCCTTAAGAATTTTTCATTCCTCTATCTTGACAAGTTACTCATATCAATTATAAGATGTATACGAGACCTCAGCTCGTATACCTTACCCGCGTCTGCATTACTGATATTGTAACATTATTGTACATTACCTGCATCTTCTACCGCGTAGCAATTTTTAAAGTCACAAAGAACGGGAGTCTTATTGGAAACGATTTTCCGCTTGAAAGCATGACAAAGTGGTACTCGTTTTTCTCGTCAACGAAGATTTAATACCTAGACATCTGCTGAAATCGTGCACGAACGAGCCGAAAGAAATAATAAGAATCGTCACATATTTGGGGTTCAAGGGGCATTTGGATTCGCGCCACGCCAGCCTCAAAGAATAAAGCTGTTCGCTTCTGATACCTACACGAAAATCCATTGTAGAAGTGAGCGCTATTGACAAAATGAATGATGGTTATATGGCGCCAAACATCCCGTCGCCCCTTGCTAACGCTATAAATCGTCTCTCACTGAGCTACCGATTATTTTCAACCATGTGCCGTGCGAATATGTTTCGCGTTTCTCCTACTCTTTCCTATATCTTCCCGGTTATCTTCGACTCTTCTTCCACTTTTAGATACTGATCCTACTGATTTAGCGATTCTCGAAATTACCCCAAGGAGAAACAGCTTGAATTGTTCCTACTTGGGAGAATAGCTTTTTGTTATCGAAGATTCTTTAGCTAATGCGTGTTATTATTGTCGTTCATTTTTTCACATTAAGATTTGTAGTATCATGGAAATAATTTCTATCAAACATTATTTATTTCGATATACATAATTGAAGACGATACTAAGAAGGGAACATCCTGAAGTGATAATCACCGATTTTAACGAAACTTTGGTATATAGTATAGTAGTTCTCAGAAAAATATTACATACGTATTTTTTTTATATCGGCAATAGTGCACAGTAAAGGGATGACAATCGCTTTCAAAGTTGAAGGTGGGATTTAGCCAAGTATCTGGAAAGATATTAGAGGTTGAGAAATAGCGTAGACTGACGAATTTTGTATTTTTCGTCAAATTTGAAAAATAATAAATAATTTTCACTAAATATATTTATGAAAAAAAAAAACACGTGTCAAATATTTTTCTGTGAATTATCCCCCACATAAGTTTCATCAAAATCGTCTTGTGTGGGATCGATGTGTTCCCTTGTTAAGTAAAATCAGTAGTACTGTACCGTGTATGGTCAGACCTAATACCTTCTCCTGAGTGAACGAACGAATTCGATGCTGTCAACTTCTCTTATGAGTATCGCAGTCGTATACTAACCATTTTTAATATTCAATTGGCTTGCTAAACGTTATATTTACTCCTTTAACACATTTTAAAACTCAACACTCGTGTAAGCCACGAGTTAGACAAGAGCAGTTAGCAATATATCTCTTTAACTGTTAGATTTGAGATGAAACAGAGGTTAATACATTTTCACTAAAAAATTCGGCATATTTTGAAGTTTTAATGGGAATTTTCGTTCCATTTTCAAACATGTATTTAATCCTTAAATCTCTGAAATTCTCCTACCTATATACGATAAAAGTACATAGATTATTCAATCTCTCTTTCAAAGTCATGCAAATTTCACATACAATAATATTTAAACAATGTAATTCCGAAACTATTCAGTGTACGCGAGTTAAGGGATACACTCTACATATAGGGTGTCCCAGTTTTCTGATTCAGTATTCTGATCCATTATTTTTATTCAAGTTATGAATTCTCCTTTTCATGCATTACAAGTACAACCTCTTCTTTATTAACTCTGCTGATAATATACCGGGTGTCTGGTTACCATTCCCTACGTATTTTGCATTTTTGTTATAACTTTTTAACGAAGCTTCAAACGACCTATGTTTATATAACATTTTTTTCTCCTTCGTACCCATAGAACAAACTGACAAAGGTTGATCCGAAAAAATTGGGACACCCAGTACGTGTATGATCTACGTTTCAGAATTAGATACTCTTTCAGACGAAGTAACACCTAGTTAACAAATGCGTATACAAAAATTTGAAAAATTTTTCCACTACTTTGACGATATTAGGTAAATAAAATTAATATTAAGAAAAAGAAGTACCACTCTATTCGTCTTTGTGTTATTACCGATACGCACGTTCCATTCACATCCTATTAACGGTAAAGCTGTCTGAAAAACCGTCGGCGTTGTTCTACACGATCGAAACTGTTATAGGAAAAATATTACTTAGCATGCACTACCAGTGCGTTTTATCCCTGAATTAATCATTTACGCAAGCACACAGACACATGCATGCGTACGCGCGAGAAATTAGCGTAATTGAATGTAAACAAACCTCCGGGTGCTGTGTGTATGGCCCGACCACGGCCAGAGCATTTCGTCAGAAAACATAACGCGAACTGTGATCAGAACTTGGCCATTTCGAGATTGGAAACACCCGGCTTGCCGCACGTCGAAACGAGTCTCTGTCCGGCAGGCAGGTCTTCGGCGAGGAGAAAATTGATCGAAACACTCGAAGAGGTACAACGTTCGAGTTCAACTTATAAAGTTTAGCCAACCATTGACTTCTCGATCGTTTAATTTACACCACGTTGCCTCGGATGTCGGTGAAATAGATTTATCGAATTTATCAAGGATAACCGGCGAAAGCGTACAGCAACGTACGCGGTTGCAATGATATGCAGGTATGCTGCGAATGGATCGATATACCGGGTGTCCAAAATTGTTTTCGATCAAACTTTGTCAGTGTGTTCTATAGGTATAAGTAAGAAGAAAATGTTGTATGAACATAGGTAATTTGAAGCTTCGTTAAAAAATTATGACAAAAATACGAAGGGAATGGTAACGAACTTGCGGTTGCTATGATACAATGTAAGAATGGCACTGATCCCGAACGACCTCAGATAAATAGACCAGATGCACATATCGCTGATCTATTTCTATTTTGTATAACAATTACCGCACACCTGTTATCGTTCCCTTCGTATCTCGTAATACTGTTGTAATTTTTTAACAAAGCTTCAAACGACCTATGTTCATATAACATTTTTCTCTTACCTATACCCATAGAACACACTGGCAAAGTTTGATCGGAAACAACTGGGACACCCTGTATATGATGTACAGCGAAAAGGTGAAGCAAATACTAATCCCTAAGGAGTTACAAAGCATACCGTGGCATCGTCTGTTGCTGATGTTTGCTATGTGGTAATCCTATGTACATATATTTATGTCCATACACGTTGGAAAATAACCAGCGTCACGTTAATGTATTTTTGCCTCTGGCACAGCTTCGAAATACTTTTGCCTATTTCATGTCCCATCTCTCTATTCGTATCTTCGATGCGATCTGTTCTCTTCACCCCTAATTTTTCTCACTTCTCTGCCCCTGACCATCGTCTATCTCCTCCATCCTTTTTCTAACGGGGTGTTTTTTAGTACCGAAGGAAATCTGCAACGCGTGCTCTTTCTATCCATCGCGTGTCTAGCAGACGCGAATTTTTATTTCGCAGATGCGGCGAGCACAGATCCCGAGCGATAAAGCTACATTTTTCGTTGTAATACGCTTTCCAGTTCCGTGAAACGACGTGAAACGCATATAATGACTCGACAACGATGGTGTACCCACTGTTGCCAGGTAGAAAGGGGTGAACGAGAGTGGTGTTTTTGACGCACACGCTGTGCGGATCCTTTTTTCCATGGTTTTTCCGTTTATCGTATCGCTGTTACTCCTACTCGAAAGATGTGCCGTGAAAGTAAAAAGTGCTTACGGGAAATGGAAGACTTCTGTAATTTATGTTGTACTTGGTTTTGTAAGGTAATGAAGTTACATTTACGTTCTGATTCGAATGATATTTTACAAATAATGTACTAGTGTTTATTTGACAGCTAATTTGCTAGTGAAGCGTTGAATTCTAAGGGAAAGAAATGAAATGAATTTCATGTAAATTGTGAGTTGCTTGTTAATAATTATAGTCAGTTATAGAAAATTCTGTATATTCAATGGTACTCTGAATTTTAATTGGATTTTATTGTTGGATTGCAATATTTAAATTTCAGTTTCATGACGTGCACGGGTTAAAATAAATAATACCATGAAGATAACTTGATTTCATTAATAATAACAGTTTCTCCACTGTGACTTCTTTATCAGACTCTCAAGTTTATGTTAGAAAATAAAGAAGCAGTTCTAAATTAAAGTAAACGCTAAAATATATTTCATTTTTTAACGTACATCAAAGTTCACACGAAGATACATTAATCGATTTGAAAAAGGAACAAAACAAACTTAACCACTTTTTCAAAGTTACTTTCTTTGCATAATTTGAAAGTTATTCAAGTTGTATAAGAAACAGTACACCCTCTATATTAAATATCATTACAAAAATTTCATATTTCCTACGTTCGATCAAACACTTCTTCTTTCAAATTTATTTTATTAGGTATCGTTATTAAAAAGTTACGCACAATTTACTTTTTCAAGAAAACGTTGACTCTGATTAATTTCACTAATAAACGAAGCACTACAGTTTTCCGGCAAAACGATTCGGTACACTTTTTGTCTAGAGTGCCCCACTATCCCTCGGTGCAATATTTTCAGAATAATGGTCAGGTTGTTACGATAAAATTAGCTTATTTATTTCGCTATCGTCGCGGCTAGTAGAAGAAAAATGGCGTGAATAATTCTTCCGCAGATAGGTGGCGGAAAGTGAGGAAAACTTTTGCTGTATTGCGTCTTCAGAGTGGCTGGTGTATTCAAAGTTTTTGGCATGCTTGATGTTGATATATCGTAATACTTTTAAGACGCGTCAGCGCATACTCAGCAAAGCCTTTTCAATTCGTTTCTCTTTCGACAGTACAGGATATTCGATAACTCTGATCGCCTTTCCTTATCCAATACACGGATACGCGTACATACACGCGTGTTTCGTCCTTCGATCAAAATGTATAACGCGATGAGGATGCTATTGTGCAGATCTATTTCAGATTTATAGGTTAGTCCAGTAATACTAGGTATCCCAGCAATCAGGCGGAAAATTTCGGCAATATTTAGGATTTTTTTTCCGGTTGTGTACAACGAATAACAAAGTCAAACTTTTTTCAGTTATTAAGACACTTGTGAGGCATGCAAAACAATTTTTTTAAATAGCTTTTTAGTTGTTTTTTTAATGCTATAGCTGGGAGTGAAGATGGCGAGTTTAGAAAGAAATGTCTCGCTAGCGGAGTTAATTTCAATTCATAGACTCATCCAGCAGGAAAAAATCAAAGAGATTTATAATCAGTATGAGTCCTGCTATCGTAGGTACCAAAATTAGTGGTGTAAGTCTATATTTGACGAAATGGCCAGGCATACTTTCGAAACGCCTATAGGCGTCAAGGTCACAGGCGAGAAAATGTCCAAACCGCCTATAGGAGTGAAGGACGCAGTTTTTTGTGAACTCAGGAGTGCGGTATACTAGCAGCACCCTTACCCGCATATTTACTCAATAATATTTTGCCGTATGAAATAAAATAAAATAAAATAAGACAAAATAAATGAAGAGGTAATAAATAGAAAAATAAGTAAATAAATACATAACACAGTAAAAATATTTTCATTTTCTGTGACCTACGATTTCTTACATAACAATATATTTAGCATTAATATAGAAACAGAACTATAACAAAGATATTGTCGTCGCAGGAAGTCTTGCAGCAGTGCAAGGGTTAAAAGCAACATCTTTAAAATAAATATACGTTTCTCTAAATAAACTGTAAAAATAAAAACGATGCTGTGCTACAAAAACTGTGTGTTCTCTTTTCACTCTGTCGACGAATCTTGGAAATATTTCGCCGTACATTTCGACCGGTTCGTGATAATAGTGTCTCAGGCAAACTGAGCTGTACGTCTTTAAAAAAAAAAAAACGTCAGATTAAGTGTATACTTGTTAGCGTGCACGATAGGCTTCGTACATGTCGAAAGGGAACGGGCCTCGCAGTTTCTTCGAACGTTTTCGAATCATGAGTTCACGTTGGCCTCTTGTATTCGGCATTTCAGGACAATACTCGTGTGATCTTGGATCTTTCTTGTTTACGCCGAGCCTGTTCACAAGTTTCGTCGTCAAAGCTTGTACAGAGTCCGCCGCGTTCCCTTCACGCGCGTATTAATCGTGCCTCTAGCTTTTATGCTCATTAAGTTACACAACCGTCGTCAGGTCGGGAGCCGTTAAACCAACGACATCACCGGTACATCCACGAAACGGTGGTTTCGCTCTTGTGCGAGCCGTGTATGGTGATCGAGAATCCAGATTCCGTAGTGAATTCCTCTACCTCAAGCCTATACGCCGTTGTGCAAAGTTTGCATAGACTATAAAGCTTTCTCAACAGAGACGCAGTTTCCACTTTAAGTTCTATCTCCGGTCTGGTTATGTGAGCAACTCAGTGTCATTAAGCTTGTTAAGGGTGTAGGGGAAAAAGGAGAAACTCGTTTCCAAGCGGCCAGGAAGTGATTCTTTGGGCAAAAATATATACAAAAAGGCGTGTTAGGATGTGCTCGTGGTAGTTGCAACCAACTTTCGAGCCTTGTCGATGTTAGCACGTGGTGTGCCGACTAAGTCTAATAGGTTCGTCTTCGAAGGGCCACCTCCGTGATTAGGAGGACAAAATAACTATTGCTAACGATCTAAACTTCTTAAAGGAGCGACTCGTGGCGTGGTCAGATGACTTCTGGTGTTCCCTTCCGCGAAAGGTCCCACGACACCTCCGTGCGAGGACGCATCGCGGGGCTGAGGCCCTCGGATAGGTTGAATACATTTTTTGATAGTGGTGGGGAAGGGTGGTTTGCAAAAATCATAGGTTAGGTGGGAAAACTACACGAAAATGCTACCGCCCAGACGATAGGTCACTCTCAGGTACCAAGTGTACCCTTGAGTGACGCACGCGGGAATTCCGAGTGCCTCGAGCAATGACCGTAGCAGACAATAACGTTGACTGGTGACCATATGAATGCAAAAAATGTACCGGTTAAAAAGGCGAAGATTCTAAGTCGAAAACGAGGCAATAAAGGTAAAAGCAAATTCTTAGACTGAAAGAGCACGATTGCCGTGGCGTCATAAAATTACCGCTACTACGAAACGAGCGAAGGCGAAAAAGTATATAGAATAGAACTACATGCTAAGAAATCTAAGGGTCGGGCGGCCGGCATACCTGTCGAGGATTAAACAATGTGGAATCAAACTTTTTGAATGAAAATCTGAATTTAATATCCAAATTTGAAATATAGATTTGAAATCCTAAAATGCGAATTTGGAATCTAGATTTAAAAACCTACAATCCAAATTTGAAATCTAGATTTAAAATTCAAATTTAAGATCTAGATTTAAAATCCTAAAATTCAAATTTTGGCAACAGTAATTGTTTTTTCATCCAAAAAATGTTGTTCTAAATTTGTTAGGATTCATCAGGCAAAGGTTTATGGCACGATCGCACCTACAGGCTGTTTTTGAGATTAGGATTTACTTTACTATTTTATGCTTTAACGTCCATCCTAGCGAAGGCCGGTAGAATCACTTAATTAGAGTTTTTTGCCGCTTGTGCCTTTCGCGCTCAATAGCTTAAGAACATGCCACAAACCACGGGTTTCCGAAGGGTACAATTGTCTGTAACGGTCCGCTGGCCGATGAGTCACCCGGAGGAATTTCCCGAATTATTATAAACATTTGACCACCCCTTGGGATCTTCTCCCACTCCACCAGGGTAAAGCGCGCTAAGGGCGCACTGGAAGGAGTTGGCGAGAAAATTAGGCACGTTGATTGGCGATGAATATTAGAAAATATTCACCAATCAGCGTATTCTTCAAGAACCACCGCTCTCGAGGGCGAAGACGAGCTCTCGGGAAAGTAGAATCGTTACAACCATCAGAGTAACAACATCGAGCAGTCAAATTAGTCACTTAGTTTCTTACACACAATAAAAGCTTACACAAAGTTAGAAAGGCAACACGCAGTTGTCCATTTTTTAATCAGTCGGCTCAGTGCGACAGCACACACGGGCTACATCAATACAAAAATCATACAAAATTTCCAACCTACTTCTACACAAGGAGTGTGAAGTAAGTTTGCACCGATCCTCTTCGGTTGCGCCACGATTTTCGGAGCACCCAGTACATACACACAGCAAGAATTTTCTATCGTTGGAATAATTTTCAAATGAAAGTGCGTATTTTAAAGTTACGAAGCTGAAGTTACACGTAAGGTGGAGTTCGTGAACGAAATATCAGTCCGGCGTCAAGTTCGCAGAGTGGCCAGAAAGAAAGTTGAACTTTGAAATTTTTCAGAACGACACCGAGAAAAATGTTTCAGACACACATCTGGACAGCCAATAATCGATATAAGCGGCCGTTCTTGTCTAGTGGTTTGAACACACCCAGCCAGAGTTACACAGTCCTTCGATTGGTTCTTCGCTTTATGAGGCTTCGGTGTTTATTAATTGCCTCTGGATATTGGAGTTGGCAATGTTGAAAGAGTTCGAAACACAAGTATGCAAAGAAAATCAGATATTTCCTCCAAGTACTGTTATATTTATTTAAATTGTGCGGCTTACCTGTGATATCGAAATCTCACAGATTCTTGAAAATACTGAGGAAATACTTTTGTAAATTCTAACTGTAACGAAAGTTCGTGAAAAATTCGTTGAATAATATTTCACGCAGTAATCGACTGCTTTGAAGTAGAATATTTCTCGGTTGTCAGATCATCGCATCGATTAGGTGGAAAGCAATTAGAGTACTCGTTTTTAAGTAGCTGAGGTAGCTGAGTACCCAGATCGCACAGTTCTTTACCAAGCTACTCTTCAAAAAATCTTTAGAAGTTTAACAGAAACTGGTTTTGAACATTGTCTGTAAATTAAATAATTTGTACTTCGATAGAAAATTAACGCAAATACGTTGGAATTATTGTTCCCTTTTTATTTAACCCTCATCCGTCCCTCAGTTTCCCATCTTAATAGGCCCCTCGGTGTTAATTTGACACAATGGTAAAAAGTCAATTAAATGAAAAGGTGAATAATTAATTTTGTAAATTCTCTTATTAAATATAGAAAATGAACAAAACATTTTTTCTACAAATAGCAGGATAATACAATTTTTTACCGGGGAAATGTGTCAAATTGACACGAGGAACGGATGAGGGTTAATAAAGAATTTGATAAAAGACGAATATCAATTATTCTAACGTCAAGCTTCAAATTATTAATAATGTAATAATAAAAGACACTTAAAGAACGTACTTAATATGAAATCTTGTGCTTTTTGCACTAATTTAACATACCTACATGTTGAAATTCTCCAGAGAGAATAATCCTCTGAGCATAAAACGCACGTTTCGTCTAATTAAAAAGAAGTAATGGAAATAATTGAAAATTCGGTAGAATCCAACTTTTCAGTCGAATGTTGGCGATCGTTTTCCTAAGCCTGCCGACTCGGCGGTGCTCTGTTTCTGTATTACTCTCTCGAAGTACTGTTCCCTAGTCAGTCTCGTTCGAGCGTGAAACACGTCGCATCTGTAATTTCCGTACAGGAACTCTGAACCTTCTCTTCACAATGTCCCTTTCTCGCGTTCGCTCCTTCCATCTGTTCGTCCTATTCTCCATCTCCTCTCTTCTGCACGCATCCACGAATCGCTGAAACATACGTTTCTCGGGATCGATGCGAATAGCTGGAACGTCGTTGCTTCTACTTTTCTCACGGCTACGCGGCATGTCGAACATTCCAGGGCAAATCGTGGAATTAATTGCTCGGCACGGAACGATATTGTTGGCAAGGATAACAAAATGTTTGGTTTGAGAACGTTTAACGCGTTAACGTCCGATGACGCGTCATATGCGTCATTCAGATTTCTTACTCGAGTTCGGACGACGTGGAGATACGTTATTGAGATTTTTCACGTATCTGAAATTAATTGTTACACGAAGGTTGTTTTTAACAGTGATATGTATTTCTTAAAATCAACCCTTAAACTATTTCGTATGTAAAAGACACGATGTTTAATGCAAGAGGATCAACGACAAAAGAGCCTCGTGCCTTTTTCGGGGCTCCCTTAACACGTTAAGCGCCAAGCCTGTTTTTGTCTTCCTTTCCGTTTAGCCCGCGATATCCGATTTCTGGAGATCTGTGTAAGGTTGCGATAAGACTGCATGTGTTTTAATAATACTCGTTAAAATTTTTTTTTGGTAACAAGTAATATTTAGGTACATTCTTTTATGATCTCCAGATTATTTAAAATTTATCAATAGAAGAATATAATTTTTTAAATTGTATACCGTCAGTCAACGGTGACTGACGCGGCCCGAACGAAAAGTACACTGTCAGTCACCGGTGACTGACACGGCGCTTAACGTGTTAAGTAACCCCTTTTTTCCCTGGGAAAGTTTCAGGAAGTGGGAAAAAAAGGAAAAGTCAAAAAAACGATTGCAACCTGCTGATTTTTAATAGTAAGTAGTCAACAAATATGATATGTACAAATTATTATTCTGAATCAGAATCCTGCTATAGATAATTCAAACCGTTATAACTTCTGATTCCTGCAAAATTTTTAAAAACATTTCCAGCAAAAGTTACTTAGTTTATTAAACACTGTGTAAATACATTTAAAAAATTGAAGTTACTCTCCCTTTCCCACGCTTGAAGTGGGACTAGACTTATTTTCCTTCACACAGTGTAAAATGCCCCTTTATACGATCAAGTGTAAAATATAGAATCGTCCGAATACCATTAACAAGTTCGTAGATATCGGCTTGTAACACGTTTGCCGAAACAGGTTACAAAATTGATTTTAGGATCTTCTATATTAACGTTATAATTAAAACATTCTCGAAATTTGTCGAAAATACATACAAAATATCGTCGTGGAAATATCAACGTTGACTCCTTTCATGTCTAGTGACAAGCAACGTTACCGCTAATTTATTGTGTAATTTTAAAACGATTTAGCTTGCGCGTGCACGGACGGTTGTATCGCCGCGATTGCGTACTCTCGAACGCACGATAAATTCAAAGAGACAGAGAAAAGGGTGCGAGCAATGTTTTTAAACCTGCAGCCATTTAAAGTGTAATTTGAAAGGGGTCCACGCGCAGGCAACTACCGGTCGGAACACAGGCAATAATTCCCCGGATTTGTTGTTGCCGCGGATAGCTGTGAAATTCTAGAATTTGAACGACGTGTCGAACGTACCGGGTGTCCAAATACTTTCGCGTTTTTCTTATTTATCGTTCGAAAGTTCGAGATTTCAGTCGATGATTATTATTATCACCACTTGTCGTGCACGTTTCAATTAGACAATTGTTGAGAATTATCACCAAAGTGCTACTACTACACTCCTGTTTAAGTATTGGGACACTTACGGAACGTGAAGCAAGTCTCTTTGCCGTTATAAATTTGATGTAAAATTATTCGACAGAAAAATTATCACCAAACTTTGGCGGGAAAATGTAATTTAAATCGTGTAGTACTTTCTACACGAACGTAACGGGTGTCCTAATTACGTTTGTGTAAGTATTTGAGGATGTAAATTATAACGATTGTAGTATAAAAAAAAAACTGTGTATTGAATTTTAAGGGTGTTTGTCGTTCGATGCTCTATGCTTGATATATCTGACGGATGTGCAAGAAATATCTTACGAAAATTACAATAATATTTCATTTGGCTACGTGTTGGAAATGGAGGTAGTAAAGAATGAAGGTAGAAAGGGTAGTAATAAGTCGTGCTAGGGTTGGGGTGGTAAAAAATTAGTAACCAAGGGAAACTTTCTCTAACGGTTCTCGAGATTTATGACAAGCTTAGAATTTTAATTTCCAATGCTGTCTGCCATAAACCGCTTGTTTGTTAAATTTTTTGTATTACTCCTTTACGCTTTAGTAACAGTTGAAGAGTTAGGTGTAAATGGATCTTGATTTGTTGTTCAAGTTTTGGGAAATTTATAGTGCAAAATTTTTAGAAAGTAATTTTAGTGTGTGATAGATCTTAGGAAAATTTCTTTTTATTGGCAATCGTGCACATTATTGGGGTGAAAATCGTCCTCAGAGTTTGGGGTAGTAATCATATTTAGTCCAATATCTCGAAAACTACTAGAGACAGAAGAATGGTGTAAATTGAAAAATTTTGTATTTTTCAATGGCAAATTTGACTGCATAAACAGATTTGAGAAAAGTTTACTTGTTTAAAGAATATATCAAAAATAATTAAATTTTTTCCCATTTTCCCATTTTGCTTATAAAATATTAATCAATTCTCCCGCAAATTCGTGTACGTAGATCAACAAAGAATAAATTAGAATTTCAATTGTTTGCAAAATAAAGAAAATAATTGTTCCTGAAGTTTGCATGCGCAATGTGTTTTCTCACGGGCAAACAAACTTGGACGAAATTTATTTTCAACAATTTTAAATCTCGTTTTTCAAGGTTAACTGCAATTATATCTAAAGAGTAATAAAGTTTGAAGTTATTTCACACCGTGGAATCCCCTATGACGTGCTGTGGCTAGGGATTAGTTCCGTGACGCGCCGCAAGCGGCAATTAAGCGTGCAGGATGTGTTAGCAAAATTAATGTCGTCTCTCCTGACGTGAAGATACTTCAAGAACCTCTCCATTTTGTAACATTTTTGCTTTTTCAAAATTGGAGGAAAAAGCTGAAAGTTGCGTTTATGTCCTCTGAAAAAATTGAAACTTTTCATTCGGCAGTTTCCTATGAAACTGCTAAATAAAACGCGCTCCCCGTATTCGTCGTCGAAAAGTGCCAGCGTAAATTTGATTCTATTTCTTATAATCTGTCTATTCTTTTATAGAAAATTCAACAAAAATCCTACACATGATCAATTTTGCCGTTGTTTCGTGTTATTTCCAAACAGTCGTATTCAGTGAAAATGTCGAAAAGGAAATTTTCGGAATTTTTCGACATCAAAGGAAAGAAGCGCGATCGATTTTGCAGATTTCTGCAATAACCCGTGGCACTCAAAGGGTTAAGTACACGTGAACCACGCATCCGTAACCTGCTCAGGATCTATAGGATTTGAACATGTCTAAGGCCCAACGAAATAGTCAAGTAACACGATGTGGTCGTACTGCAATTGGAATTCCTGTAACCGTATTGTACCACCTTCTCTACTTGCCTCTACAATACACCGTTGGCACAAAGGATCTTTGAAAGAAGGGACATAAAATGACTTATGCAATTGCGAGTGATAAAAGAAGAGGTGAAATTGAATTTTTCTTCTTAAATGCGTCACATGTTTCTCTTCGAGTTGTTACCTTATTTTATTTTCCAACGCTGTGAAAGTAGAAATTATTCTAAATTATGTGTCCTTTTTTTACGTAGGGGAAATATTGCATAGACGTAAATTGTGCATCTAACGTGTAAAATGTGTGCAGAAAAGAAATTTTGAATTGCTGGCAAAACGGATTGCCAATGAATTATTCTATTTCCTTCTCACTCGTTAATTGTAGAATATCGTTAATCTGAATCGTACATGTTACTTCTTCCATTTATGCGTACATACGCAAAATGATGAGATAGCCAACGAGATAGAGATTTTTTCCAGAGATGAAAATTCATCTCGGTCCTTCGGTCCTAATCTTCTTTTTCCTCAGTCGACGCTGCCTGGAGCACGAACTTGAAACCCCTCTTGAAGATCCGTGGAACAGTGGCTTAATCGATATCAGTAACGCCAAAGCCTTCGGTATGTGGTGTATCAGATAACTTGCTTCTCACAACTCTGCCTGAACTACTGTAAAGTCTTGAAGCTTGCCCGACGTATCGCTGCAAATGTACTGTTCTCTTTTAACTTACTATTATATACTAAAACAAGCTGCCTTATCGCATTAAACGTCTTGTGGTAAGTGTTCTTCGAAAGACGATAGGCGTCTCGTAGGAAAAAATCGACGAGAAGAAAATTGTTGTTCGCATGCTGTTTTATTCTATCGATTCATCCTGAAAGTTTCTGCAATTTTAAACTGCTCATTTTGAAAAAAAAACAACTCCACCGAAATTAAACATTTTTATTTAAAATAATTTTCATAATTTTGGATACATTTTTGCCAAGGTGTTACAAGAGCAAGAGATTCATTTGCGTCTTTCTTTCTCTTAGAGATTCTGATTTCTATTTACGCTGAATTATGATCAATCACTGAATGATCTCGTAATATGTTGGCAAAAGTGTATGGAACGTTATGGAAATTATTATAAATAAAAATGTTTAATTATTGTGCTGTTTGAATTGGCAAAAGTGAAGCTTCTAACGTGCACGCTCAAGCAAATAAGTGCTAAGGAGGCGGAGCCTCCATCCCCACTACACTGCCTTCGCTTAAAAGGAAAACTGTTGTGAGTAAGGAATTTTCAACTAGCCGTCTGTAATATCGCCTATTTGTTCACGAAAGTGTAAATACCGTAGCCTTAATTTATCGTGATTGGCTGATCAACATCGAACGCGTCACAAATCCTCCTCCATCTTCCACTTTCTCACCGTAACTCCTCCCACAATGCTTCACTTTTGCCTGGTCAAGCTATACACAGGTCATCGAAATTAGTCATGTAAAGCTGTTTTGCACGGCGCGGCACGTTTAGTATGGATATGGCTTAAAATTTTAATTAAAATCTACATAAATTTAAAATACAAATATTTATACCTAAATAATAAAATTCGGGAAAATTGTTTCCATCTTGGAACGTACATTTATGTGATTTGAATTTCTACGAGTTCTCGATGTTAAGGCTTCGTTAGAACTAGTTTATGATACGGTCGCCTATAGACGTTATTTTTGAAAAGGCAAGTTTTTACCCGTACCTGAATAGCGGGTACGTGGCCTTAGCATTAGCTAAATTAATTTTCTGCCTCCCTCAATAGCAATTACCGTGTCATAAACTTTAGGGAACCCAAGAGTCGGACGGCCACGGTGACCCGATCAACGGTACCGCGCTGACGTCACCTTGGGCCTTTCCCCGCAGGGGTGAGAAGTCGCTCATCACCCCCGCTCCGAATCATTTCCGCTACCTTTCCACAAATTCCATCCACCAATTGAACATTCGCATTTTTGTCACCCCGTTTTCCACTTCCATTCCCCTGTCAACCAATCAGTGCCATCACCGATACCTTAAAAACCACGCGTAAACGTGTCTTAGGACAGTTCAGAATAGTCAATAGTAAAGGGAACACCAGGCGAAGAATAATATAATTCACATAGTCTCTTATACGTAAGAGTGGTCCTTCGAGAAATACAGACTGAACACTAGTCGGCACATCACGTGCAATTTCTACAAGGCTCGACCAGGTATCTCATTGAGATCCGACAACGAGCGTTAACACTCGATATTTGGAAGTGTCTCGGCCAGATTTTACTGTTGTTACTCGCATTAGTGAAACTGTGAAACTTCGGTGGTAATGTACAGATTACGTTGAACGATAATTGTTTAGAAATATTCCGCTTTTTGCAGCTGTACGTTAAGATGACTCGCTCACTTGTTTGACAGGAGCCTAAGTGTTCTGGAAGGAGACTGATTATTGGTAACGTAATTACTTCTAAGACTGATGAACAACTAGCTGGAAGCCTGATTGCTTCTAAAACCAATTGATTTAAGTTTACTAATGCTTGAAGCCTAACTACCTTCACAGTACTTGACATTTGGCTGTTAATTGATAATTGACACGTAGCTGTTAACATTAAGTTAATACTTAATTTAGTGGAATTCTTTAGGCTGACTTATTGACTATAAAAGAAGTTACAATTTCATTTCACGTTACACGAAACAATTTACTCACGATTTTCATATAAATGTAAGAAAATACTGAAACACCTGCGAAAAGTGGCTCGTATTCTGTAAATCATATTGCACATTTAAGTACGTTTATTGAAAAGATATGAAAAAGAAAATGAAACTTTTTTCTGTGAAACGTTACCTTCCGAATAATTATCAAATTAAAACTGCTTGTACCAGATTTATGTACGTCGAATAAATGAGCGTTTACGAGAAGTTATATTTGAAAATTTAGATTAGTATACTTGAAGAAAATGTAGCTTATTCTTTAGCTTTCCTATGTTATTAACAGAGTTGGTAAAAATACTTGAGTGAAGGAGCTGCGAACTTTTGCCAGGGTAACTTAAGTGTTGAAGTCTTCAAACTCTGGAACAATTCTTTCTCGTAACTTGAAAAGTACTTTAATATTTGTTTCAAGAAATTCAACCCTCTGAGTGGTAATTTATTGTTTGTACAAGTTCTATATGATTTCTTACATCATTATATTACATTGCTAATTTTAAAACTTCATTTTATAAATTCAATTTATTGCTTCAGTTCTGCGAAATTTTAACGTTAGAGTACGTTTATTAATTACTTAAAAATTAGCGAAAAGTTGTGCAATGTGCTGGAAACTTTTGTCTCGTTACAAAAATTTCGAAATTCTCGAAATAGTTTCGTTTAAATAAGATAATACTCGAAGATTTATTTTACGTGATAGTGATAGATACAAGTATATTGAAAATATTTATTTAAATTGTACTAATTGGAGTTATTAATTGAAATAATAATTTTTTTAAGAGGTGCAATTATATGATCTAT
>NW_017100176.1:1370687-1373754 GCF_001263275.1 Habropoda laboriosa
TCTTAATTTAATTACATAAATATGGAATTTTACATATTTAAAAATTATAATTATTCGTAATAAACCACGTTTACCTAATTGAAATATAATTGAAGTTAAAATTACTGAACCAACATAAGAAGCTTCAACGTGAGCTTTGAACGATCAATTATCTAACGTACAAATCGGAATCTTAACTACGAACGAATAATCCACAATCAATGTATCGAAATATAAATAGCAATGCAGAAAGCAAAGACTTCGTATTACTTCGCGTTGCCGGTTTCTGGGGTTGGTGTTGTAGCAATATTGGTCGGTCCCGAATATTTCAACATTGTTCTTTAATTTCTCGACAATCACGTCGATAATTTACTGTAATGAAACCTTATAACGTAGATCATACGGTATATGATGTATTACCGTGGCAGCTTGCCATCTGGATGCAGCGAGATGTAAAACAGTAATTTACACCGATCAAATCAGAATGATCGATCGATGTTCCCCATCGTGTCGCGTGCTGGCATATAATTAACAGGGAGAACATAAGAGCAACGAAATTTCATCGACATTCCACTTGTTCAAACTCTCGTCGACATTGTACGCATGACTTGCTGGCTTTTGTCGTAATTATTGTTATTAAATGGTCGTCAGGATCATGTGCAGTAGGTACCTATGGCGACACGCGGTTGCTATTAAGATTTAGAATAGTGGCTCACGCGTATGCAACCGTCGATTTAACTTTATGTGAATTAGTGTGAAAAGAAACTTTACTTTCGACAAATCTACTTATGGACGAGAATCGAGTGTCTCTGATGTGGTACGAGAGTGTGTATGTGTGATACGAGAGACTTGTTAGGTTTTGACGGAGTGCTGTGTCATGAGAGAGTGTTCTTAGTGTGTTAGAGAGTTGTGTCTTACGAGTGTACTAGTGTTGGCTCTTACACAGTCTGTGATGCTGATTATTCAGCAGATTGAAATACTTATATCGAAACACTAATAAATATAAAATTGTAAATATCAAAATATTAATCGAAATTCTAAGAAAAAATTTATTTGTAACGGTAATGGTTATAAGATAAATTATAATGTTAGAAATAGAAGGTTAAGAGCAATGTTCGCAAGTTCAACGTTTGGCACAGTTGTACAGTATCCTTAAAGTTATTTAAAAATTCTCTTATATTGTAACTGCCCTGTTCTTGTACAGGGTGAGATCTCTAAAACAAGCAACCTGAATAGATCGCGTTTTTGACGATAGAAAAAAATAAAAATTTGATTTCAAGAAAGACATAATCTGATGACGATAGTTTTCCTGTGGGTGGAAGTGTAGAACAGATGTGATGGTCATTTCGTTTCTTTTTTTTTTAATGGAATAATATGCTTTCTTAGATCCCATTTAAGACCAATTCGTCGTCAAATATTCTGTCAGATAACGTAGGTGTAGTGTAAGGAGAGATGGGAATTTTTAATCATCGTGCATCGAATCAAAGAAGTATTGATGCATCCATATCAGCGAGTATTACATGTGCACTTCCGTATCGTCGAGAGTGGACATTAAAAGTCAAGCAACCGCAAACAGGACACAGCTCTATCTGGTCTATCTGGTGTGCACCACGAACGAGTAATTGACACTGAATCTACGGCAGTAAATTGAAATAGCCTGGTGCATTTTCTTTTATTTTTCGTTTTTGCCAGACTCGTGTCACAGATTATGGTTAAAATGCAAAAAAAGAAGAGTAGTTACTATACATCAGCAAGACAGATCAGTAATTCCAGCTGTAGTGTTGAGTTATAAATCTGGAAAATGCTAACTGTGAATAATATACAATATTTTAGCTTTTTTTATTTCACGTGGTATTGAAACAGTAAATAACTTGCATGTACAGCCATTTAAAAAATGGTAAAACTAGGGATTAAATCAGGCAGACGTTTCAGGATCAAGAGCGCTCGTCGTTGCTCGCGAACACTGCTACGGATGAAGTTAAGAGCAAGTGACGTCACAATCGTGAATGGAATGGGGAAGAACAATAGTAGTGGAAATGTAGGCTTGTTAGGTGAGCATAAGTTAGTGCGTTCGCGAGGTGTTTCGTACCATTGGTTCCTTTTGCAGCATGTACGATCACTACAGCTTTTTCAGACCGGGCGATCACTGCTGCATTCGTACAGTGCCCCACCACAGGATCGTTCCTCGAGTAGGCGTGGTCTATTACTTGAGCAGGCGTGGCTTGTTGCTGGAATATCGCTTCGCGCTAGAGTCCCTCTGATCACTCCACATAGAGCAACTTAGAGATCAGCTCTGCGTTAAACTAATTGCCCTTTAAAAACTAAGCCGAGAAAGAAGAATTGTGTAAAATGAAAACCATGTAGAGGGGCTATTGTTATTTATAGGTGTGGAGAAATATGTTGAGAATGTATAATGACGTTTTGTTTGCACGAAGCCTCTGTTCCCGTGTAAGTTGAGGTTGCAAATTGATCAAGGTGTGGGACACGGTTGCAGTAGCAAGAAAAGAACTTTTATATCGTTGAACGGTGATTTTTAAGTAGCAAGATACTTTTATTTCACTGTTCATCTTTGAAACTTGAATGCACACATTGCTGCAGTCTCTATTCTCGAATGCAACATCGATGGAAGCACTGTTTCTGGAATGCACTGAAGGCAACAGTGCTTGAAGCCTTATATTTGAACCCGAACATTGTTGGAATCACTATTTCTGATAGCAACATTATTACAAGCACTACGCTTGAATCTAACATTGTTACAAGTGTCATTCTCGCTTGTAACGTCGTTAACTCGGATTACTTTCGAATGCATATCTGGCAAACGTGTTATCGAGTTTACAACTTTGTTGCGAGTGTCGCTCTCGAAAATTGCACAGTGTTGCAAAGGAGTAATAGCATTTGCAACTTTCTTGCCAAAAGTCGCTCCCGAAAATCGAACATTGTTGCAAAACGCGTTATCAAGATCGCAACTTTGTTGCCGAAGGGCGCTACTGAAAATCGCACATTGTTGCAAACGCGTGCTGGGTTTGCAACTTTGTTGCCGACGAAAATTGCACATTGTTGCACGACGCCCCGTTTTGCAACTTTGTGC
>NW_017100176.1:1375706-1387678 GCF_001263275.1 Habropoda laboriosa
AATTGATATTTTCATAATTAATTGCATTTCTTCGTTTCTCCTGATGTTCAAGACCTTTCCTTGCTTCTGATGGTGCTCTGGAAGTTCCACCTGTAATTTATACAAGAAAAACATTAATTTTACTAATTGTTAATAAAAGTTATAAACAATTTCCGACGAATCTACCGAATTCAATGGTTAATTCAGTGCGAAATTAACATGTTAAGCAGTTCTATTAAGGTAAAGCTTACAATAATTTTATTTAACACTTGCAACAGTTATAAACAACCATCTAAATTGTTATTTAGCAAGAAACACTAGTTATTCTACAATTAAAATACTTGAAAGTAAAGTTTAAGCTTTATTTCACTATCTACTCGCTACAAGTAATGTTAACCGAATGAAATATTTATAATAAATGTTAAATGTAAAATGCCTGCTGCATGCAATTGTTAATTCAATACGAAATTAACAATTTAAGCTATTTTATTAGGTTAAAGCATGCAATAATTCTATTTAAGACTTCCAATAATGATAAACTACCATCTGAATCATTATTTAGGAGAGTTGCAACTTTGTTGCGTAAATCGCTCCCGAAAATTGCACATTGTAGCATAACGGGGCGTCGTGCAACAATGTGCACTTTTCGGTGACAACAATGTTGCAAACCCAGAACACGTTTGCAACAATGTGCGATTTTCGGGAGCGACTTTCGGCAACAAAGTTGCAAACCCGGCACGCGTTTTGCAACAATGTGCATTCGAAAGTAATGCGTGTTAACTATGTTACAGGCGAGAATGACGCTTGTAACAATGTAATTTTCGTCGACAACAATGTTGCAAACCCGGAACACGTTTGCAACAATGTGCGATTTTCGGGAGCGAGTTTCGGCAACAAAGTTGCAAACCCGGCACGCGTTTTGCAACAATGTGCATTCGAAAGTAATGCGTGTTAACTATGTTACAGGCGAGAATGACGCTTGTAACAATGTTACATTCATGCGGAATGCTTGTAATAATGTTTGCGTTCGAAATAACGTTTCCAATAATGTTGTATTCGGAAGTAACGCGTTCATTCATAGTGCTTCCATCGATGTTGCATTCTAGAATAAAGACTGCAACAATGTGTGCATTCAACTTTGTATCGCGCGCGCAATTTGCGAAAAATTTGGATTATATTTACGTATTTACTTGTTACTTATTATCATTTATTAAGTAACCAAATATGCTCCAAATTATATCGTGTTTGGTATCATTTTAATCAACATGTGACAAATATGTTGATAAAAATTTCATTCGTTACAAACCAAAAATAAGAAAGTTTGATTTTTGAGTTAAATGTCTCAGCTTATTCGTTTGTCCTCGACTACTTTAATACAGAAAACGTTCCAGAAAAGATATTAAAGATTTTCAGAGATAAAATTATGCGTTGCAGCTATAAACTTACTGAAAGGTGGGCAGGAAGCAATCCGACAAAAGAACGATTTTTAACGCATAGAGGGTCGCACGGTTAGAAAAAGAAATAAAATTTGAAGAATTACAAAACGGTATGGAAGAAAATCAGATGATTAGATCTCGAAATTCTTTACGTGGTCGTAAGAAACATTCTTTGAACGATAGCAGCAGTAAAACCAAAATGAGGTGAATGCAAAAATAAATAGAGAATTAATTATATCACCGTGTGCATGAAAACGTCACGCCTGGAACAATAGTCGGAGAGCGTAGCAGAGGGTAAGACGGAGAAAAACGTGGGCGGTTAAGTGGAGGTTTGGACGTTCTAGCCCCGCCTTAGGCACGTCCCATGCGCGAAGCGAGGTTACTCTTATTTTGAACGATGTATAGAAGGAAAATGTATTTTTCAATTGCTGTACAATATTACTCGAGTGTGTAAACGCGTAAGTGCGTGTAAAAGTGTGTAGTGTGCTGGTGCGTAGAAGCGCAAATACGCGAAGTAGGATAATACCGGAGAGAATATAGTTTCTTTGAAAATGACCACAAGCCTGCGCGGAGTCGGCCATTCCAGTTGTGTTACATATCCCTCGGACTGTTGCTGGTTTGCAATCCTATTGAAGCTTGTTCTCAATAGAAAACGCAATTCTATTGACACCTGTTCTCAAAGTTCGTGTATTACGTTTAGCCGTGCCGATCCTAATAAAAAAAACAAATAAATTCGCGGTCACTACCGTCGACATGCTTCGAGAATCCTTTTGAAATACTCCATAGGAAGTCAAATTCAAATTCACGAACTCCAGAAAACCGATTTGAAGTATTTAAGAAAAAGGTATAAAAATATTTAATTTTAATTCTACGTCCATTGCGTTTTATTTTAAGATACACTATTTAAAGCGCTAACATTAATATTGACCGTGCAAAAGTGTTGCATGCTTCAATCTAAATAGATAGGAGTGTTTGAAATCTGCTGCTGTTTGATAATGTATAACTTATGGTTACAGGAATTGATTGTTCTTTAAAGGATACTGCTTTTTGTTGCGTGTAAAAGAGATGACTTCGATTTAATGTTCGTGCAGAGATCGATGTTTTAACACACCTTCCCTCTTGTCCCAAAGCTCAGGTCCTATAGGAAGAGTGTATGTATATCGCCGTAGATCTTTTCCCGGGGAAATAAACGCTGACAAATTGACTAGAGATAGCAACGATGCCATTGACGTCCCCGTTCCTCACTGCTGCAGTTATTTATGGCGTCCTGACTATCTTACTAGATTTAGGATCCGGCTTCGGATTTATCCTTTTGGTTGATGAATGTCATTATGCACATCATGGACGCGTCCTTTTGTTATGCACTTAAGTTGTGCAATTATTATTGGTAAAATTGGAGTAAAAGTAAAAAACTTCGTGGAGCTTTTCTTCAGTCAGAATTATTTTACATATAAAAGCACAAATCTTTTTCATCGCTTTTGAATATCGTTAACCAAAGAAGAGATATTGCATCAACAAGATGAAATTGCATTTAAGGAATTCTATTAATAATATATCTATCTAGTTTCAGCAGAGCCAAATGCACTTAGAAATGGTAAAACGTAATTATTTGATGCAATTTTACACGAAAATTCACAGAAGAATAAAAATTTCAGAAATAAGTTAATTTATATACATATGTGTATACAATTCATTTTATTAGGAAATTTTCATTTGAAAACTCCCAATTTGAGAGTTGCATGTGTAAGTAAGGAAAATAAGAACTTACCACTAATTTTTAAATGATTTTTATGTAATTTTATAGGGATGTTAGTTTTCACGCAGTTTTTGACCCGGAGCAAGTAGTAATATCAACCATTTCTCAGAAACTCGAAAAATTTCGATGTCTGAGATATGATCGACTTCACTAATTAACTTCAGTTCTGAATATTTTCTAAAATTCTCGAATTCAGTAAGTAGTAAAGTCGACCATTTTTCAGACGCTCGAATTTTTCGGAATCTAAGTAGTGTAAATCGACCATTTCTCAGACGCTTGAAATTTTCAGTACCCGTAAGCTATTTTCGCGCAAGTTTCTTCGTTTTTCGCTGGAATTTCGCGATTTTTACGCGTTCCCAACACTGTCTGTATTCAGTTTACTTAATGTTTTAATGGAATATTATTTTATGAATGAGTTTTTTGGTAAAAGGAAATGGATTTGATGTGTAAGGGAGAAATAAATATAAGCCTCAAATTTTCTTTGAGATATACTTTCTCTGGTTTATTGAAAATTAGGTTTCATTTTGCACATCTCGAAAATAAACATTTTCGAGAACAAAACAGGACAATATTCTATATTTTAATTATCTCATAATCAAGTGTGCAGGATTAGTTACGGAAAGGTTAACACAAGTTTCATATTCTGCGACTGTTCGTTCACCCTTGTACCGAAAAATAGTTCACACATTTACAACCTTTAAAATGTCCAAATCGATAACACTTCCTGTAAAATCCATTTATGAAGACCGAACTATTTCGTTCAGTTTAAAAAGTCATACACACGTGAACACGTTTATCATTAAGTGTACCAGAGGCATAGTGCTCAAAGGGGAAACGATTCTCCTGAATAATCTCTTTCAATCAATAGATGAAAGAATCTGCGTGAACGTTAACCAATTTCTCCAATTTGATTAAAAAACTTCACAGTTTCGCGGCGGTTGCAGCACGTTCTGTGTGTGCGATGGAACGTTGCTGACGACGAAAGTGGAAAAATAGGAAAAACGTCGTCTGTGAGGCTTGAGTATGTAGTCCACGGGTACGGCGGTTCTGATTGCAGTTTTGATATCGATAGATTAATTCGATGGACCTTTGGTTTCTTCCCTCGGCCGGATTAATTTTAAGCCTCGCGTTGATATGAAATCGGGAATCAATAGAATCTAATTCGAAAGTAATACAAATCGCTCGGGTTATTCGATTTGCTGCTCTGCTACGGACAGATCACAGTATTCTGTTCGGCTATCCAACCAAGAGATTCATAGCCGGTTCACCGAGCACCGACCGGAGCAATATGGTCACTCATCGTTTCCATATAAACTTATATTGCGTGTCTTGAATGAGAAAACGCTGGCCACGCTTTTTGACCATCGTCATCACGTTTCTTGGCAAGAATGTGTATCTCTAAAAGACGGACAGTGCCGGTATGTTTCTCGCGACTTATTCGGAATATCGCCAAATGGATTGCGAGTGAAATAGATTTATACTGGAAAATGAGGTAGGTGTGTCCTTTTTCAACGATTTTACTTTTGTTTTTCGTCTTTTCTGTTGCTTCAGTTCTTTGTGGTACTATGCACGTATAGCATATTACGTTTGCATTTCTATTTATATCTAACGTGAACATATTTTAGATGAGCTTGTAGCGCGTTTTAATTTTATTCTGAGAGAAATGTTTAAGTCGTTTTGGTTATTAAAAAGTAGTTTATTTGTATAATTTGTATACTATAAGACTGCATCATGCTATAATTTGTATGCTATTAGACTATACAATGCTATAAAACTATAGTATAATATAATTTATAAGCTATAGGACGATGCTATAATTTGGTGTCCTATAAGACTGCACTGTACTATAATTTGTATGCTATAGGACTATGCTATGCTATAATTTGTATGCTATAAGACTCTACAATGCTATAATTTATATGTTATAAAACTATAGTATATTATAATTTATAAGCTATAGGACGATGCTATAATTTGTGTGCTATAAGGTTGCACTATACTATAATTTGTATGCTGTAAGACTATACAATGTTATATTTTCCATGCTATAAGATTATACTGCGCTATAATTTGTGAGATATAAGACTATATTGTGCTATAATTTGTATGTTATAGGACTATGCTATGCTATAATTTGTATGCTTTAAGACTGTACAATGCTATAATTTATATGCTATAAAACTGTAGTATACTATAATTTATAAGCTATAGGACGATGCTATAATTTGGTGTCCTATAAGACTGCACTGTACTACAATTTGTATGCTATAAGACTCTACAATGCTATAATTTATATGCTATAAAACTATAGTATACTATAATTTATAAGCTATAGGACGATGCTATAATTTGTGTGCTATAAGATTGCACTATACTATAATTTGTATGCTGTAAGACTATACTATGTTATATTTTCCATGCTATAAGATTATACTGCGCTATAATTTGTGAGATATAAGACTATATTGTGCTATAATTTGTATGTTATAGGACTATGCTATGCTATAATTTGTATGCTTTAAGACTGTACAATGCTATAATTTATATGCTATAAAACTGTAGTATACTATAATTTATAAGCTATAGGACGATGCTATAATTTGGTGTCCTATAAGACTGCACTGTACTACAATTTGTATGCTATAAGACTGTACAATGCTATAATTTATATGCTATAAAACTATAGTATATTATAATTTATAAGCTATAGGACGATGCTATAATTTGTGTGCTATAAGATTGCACTATACTATAATTTGTATGCTGTAAGACTATACTATGCTATATTTTCCATGCTGTAAGACTACACTGCGCTATAATTTGTGAGATATAAGATTATATTGTGCTATAATTTGTATGCTATAGGACTATACTATGCTATAATTTGTATGCTATAAGACTGTACAATGCTATAATTTATATGCTATAAAACTATAGTATACTATAATTTATAAGCTATAGGACGATGCTATAATTTGTGTGCTATAAGATTGCACTATACTATAATTTGTATGCTGTAAGACTATACTATGTTATATTTTCCATGCTATAAGATTATACTGCGCTATAATTTGTGAGATATAAGATTATATTGTGCTATAATTTGTATGCTACAGGACTATATTATGCTATAATTTGTATGCTACGAGCTGTTACATAGAGTTAAAAAAAAAATTAAAAGGAATTCCTATGGTATGTGTCTTGTGCTTTAATAATTCTCAATTTAAGTATCTGACAGTTTGATTTTTTAATTTCTCTTCATTTACACACTACATGAATTAATAACACAGGCAGACTACAAAAGAAGAGAAGAAACAACGAGTTCAGAATTATTCGAACGCTACCTGCAGTTTCTCGATAAAATTGAAACGCGGAAAAGACATTTATTTTAATTCTTCACAACAAAGTAAACCACAATTAATGCTGCTGAAACGTTGATAACTTGTATTAGTTAGTTGTATTATAGAATCATTCTGCAAATGAGATAGAGTCATTTACGAATTAAAAAGGACTGATCGAGCAATTCATCAGTTGCAATTAAATTCCTTAGTGAAAGATACATAGTTTCCAATACAAAATGCAAGAATATACATAAGAATAATTCGAACTGAATTGTACTATTTACTTTCGTATCAATCTGTAATATATTCATTTTAGGGCAAAGTACTGTAAATGATTTCAATTCATATCTAATAATATCTAACATAATATTACTTTGAATTTTTATCAGTAAATCATAATTGCAAGTGAATGCAGTAAAACGATATTCTTTCCTTCTCCAAAAAATAATATCGCTTTATACGCAATAGCACATTTAATATCAAACAATTTTAGAACAGCAAGGCTCTCATTCATTCGAAAAATATTTTGATAGCACACTAATTTCTTCCATGAAATATTGCAACGTACCACCTTTCGTTGCTAAAGATTCCAAGAATTATTCACGATAAGTACCACATCATTTCGTCAAATGTAAGAAACACATTAGTACCATAAATACAGTATCCATATTACGATCAACTTTTAACAAAAATCCATTCCATTAATACCGTGCTCTACAAGTCAACAAGAAATGGAAGCGAAAAGCGGATAAAGCTAAGAAGACGGATTTTCTTAACCGATATTTTCAACGCTCGAGAGAGATTGCCTGGAAAAATGAGGAAACGTTCTTTAACGAGGTAAAATTCCATCCGGACGCGATTTGTCTCTTTTAGAATCGAAAAGAAAAGCGTTGGTAACATCGCAGAGAGAGAAAAGGGGGGGGAAAAAAGGAAACGTCCATCCGAATATGAATTTTTCAATGACAGAAAAGCACAAGCGTGCAACGAAGTCGTCGAGACGAATAAACAGGTCATCATCGGTGTTTTCGCATGGGCTGCCGATCGATAGGATTAACCCCTTACGAGTCGAACTTTATTCCGCGTGTAATCAAGCTTGATTAACGATTACCGGCGATTAGTTCACATTAGTTGATTAACTCTTGTAGAGCGCGACCGGTCGGACGTGTACGAGAATGTATCAGATGTGTACAATTGTAAGCTCAGTTGATTATCCGCGCGTGTTTAGCAATTCTACCCGGCTACATCTAAATCTTCGTGAGAATCGCCTATGAAACTATGCGTACCGTTAAACCCGGCAATGATGTATCGCTGATCACTTTCATCCAATTGCAATGCGTTCGCGTAATCACGGTGATTTATTCGATGTGTAGAACCACTGGAAAGTGATCGTGCGCATTAATATCTCCTCTTACAGAGATACGATATCGCGGCATTTCTTTTGGATTTGTACCGCTGTTTGTCATGTTTAGAATTTTCGTACCGTTGGTAAAATTGTACAGCGTGAACACTTGGATACTGTTCCGAATATTAACGCTGGAATAACCGGAGTTGAATGTGGTAAATTATTTCCCTTCTGGTATATATAGAAATTAGAATCGTTAATGGAAAATGAATTGGCATATGTAGTTATTTCTTTATTTCAACAAAAGTCACTGTATACTTGAACAAAAGCATCCTAATAATTTCTGTAATTTAAAGTAAAAAATTTGAAATCCGTCATTTTGGCGGGTTTGGTAGTTCTAGTTAACCAACAAGGGAAATTTGCACGAAATTTACCCGAAAATCGATATATATATATTTTACCAGAAATAGCAACGAAAAAATTATGACTTTTAATATATTACTTGAACAAATGGGCATTCTTAAAATTGGTCATTGAAAAATACAAAATTGCTCAATTTACACCACCTCTCTGTCTCCGGTATTTTTCGAGATATTGAACTAAATGTAATACGTTCACTACCTTCGACTTTGAAGACGATTTTCGCCCCTTTAGTGTAGACGATTTGTCGATAATAAAAAATACGTGTGGAATATTTCCACATACCAAAATTTCATCAAAATCGGTCATTATTACTTCGAGATATTCGCTAATTTTTAATTGGTACGCCCTGTATAATATAAATCGATACTTTCCATTATTTGGTACATTGAAACATTAACGACAAGTTTTCTCAAAACTTTCGTTCATAATTAGTTTTCAATTTTCATATCTGTAATTCAACAGTATTTAAACAGAATTGCTCTCCATACGTCGAAAATGATGCATTAAGAAATTACACCGCGATTACAATGCACACCGAATTTTACACGATTAATTTCAAAGTATATATTAAACATATTTAGTTTAATTGCACCGGAAAGAGTAAATTATTTACACAATCTCACAACATGAAATTGACTTATGTCAATTTATTTCCTAAAACATTCCAAAATTACACGTAAATCGAACTACACACCCACTGAACGAATGAAAACTGAAATTCCTCGATTGAACAATTTTCACGAAACCTGAGCGAACCGAGCCTTATCGACAGGCATCGATAGAGATAGGAATACGTGGATAAGGTAACAATGAGTTCTCCCATAACCGGTCCTCCTATTAAAGAAGACAGAAACCGTGCCATTAATACAGGCTCGCGTGGCACTGGATCATCCCTCACGGCAAGCAAATTGAAACGACGAAGCAATGGATGGAACGTTACCAGCACTGGATCAGTCATTCTCTTCGAGCTCGTAAAAAGTGTAATTTCACGAGAACCGCTCGTGTCCTGTGTACAAAGCTCCGCTTCCCTAGGCACTCGCTTGCTCGCTGCTGCATCAACCGTGGTCGTGGCGCGAAACGATTGAATTTTCTTCTGATAATGGCTCATTGACCAGAAACTGTTAAGGTAATTCCGCGATACCGGAAGCAGGCTACGATGATGGCGTGGCGAGGAAGGGGTGGAAACCGGCGGTAAGAGAAAGTAGGAGGGTGAAGATATGAACGAGCCTCGGGCGTAAACTCACAGGGACGGGCAGGAAAGCTTACAGCCAGGCAACGAAGTTAGAATCTGATACGAGCCGATCTAATTTTGCGATAGGATGGAAGTTCCGGCAATCATTATCGTGTTATACCGCGAATGTTGAATTGTGTGTAGTTGTACGCAGCCGAACTTAAGTGTATGCGTGGAAATCAAAGGAGCGCCGCTGTGTGACAACTCAATTTGTACATGCATGATGATAATAGTTCATTGACCAGCCTTGGCACGCCTCGCGACACTATTAATAGCTAAGTGGAAAGCGTGTATCGATTGAAAGTTACGTGATATCGCTTGCCGACGAAGAGTTCCAAGGTGAAATTCAAGAGATCATTTGCGGTTACCACGGTGATAGAGGTCCCGCGATCAATTAAGTTAAAGGGCCGTTCGCTTTTAGACGGGTACGAAAAGTAGCTGTTCTTTGGGAATTTTTTACGGAGAAACTAGCGGAGATGTTGAAACGAAACTTGGAACGATCGTTGCTCGTATCTTGTGCAATGCGTTTCATTTTTTTTTTGTGGTGAAATACGGTATGGTTTTTGTGTGACGCGTACCAGAACGTAACCCTTTCAATGAAAAAAAGGGGATTCAGTGTGGAAGATTTCTCGGCTCTGGCATGTCTGAAACAAAAATGCCGTGAGGAACCGATTGTGTAATAGTCGAGGTCGGGTATCATCCGCTGTGATTGAAAAATATCAATGAATAACAAAATGGCGGTACTTCAAAGTCGCACTTTGAATTTTTCACTAAAAATCGTTGCTTCTGGAGCTCTTAAAAAATAGTCATTTTTGGAATTTAACGATTATAGAGGGTGGTGCCTTACTTACGTGTGTACTGAAGATGTGTGCAAAATTTCGGAAAAATCGATTGTACAGTTTCCGAGAAATCTTGCATGAGCGTTTTGAACAAACGGTTTCGAGAGAAAAGCGTTCAAAGTTTGTAGTGGGATTATTCTTAATATCTATACTGGAATTTTAGTTAAATCCCCGTCGCTCATAACGACATCAATTTCGGGAATTTTTAAAAATCCTTCCAGAATCGTATTTTGAAAGGTTCACTGTACTCGAAAATGTAAAATTCATCATGTTTTAAGCCCCTTAAACGTTATACATACCATGCGAAAGAACTTTATTTATATGCAACTAGCTGTAAATTTAGAAGAAAATAATAGCTCTCGCTGGTACAACGCTAATTTTAACAAACATACCGATCGTAATTTATCAAACATGATCGTGAACAAATTTTAATAATTCAATATTCATGAGCTGATTTTGTATTTATTTGTAACAAGTAGAAACGATTTACAATAAAAGCTTCGCTTTTGAAAATCTTCTTTGAAAATCAACAACGATAAAAATTTAATCGATAAGGTGGAATATGCAAAATTAAATATCTTTTTGAATTGCATTACAAATGTTAAAATCTGACAAATTAATTTGTCAACTTATTTTTATATTTCTTTGTAATTTGGAGATTAATGTCATATTAATTTTGAAGTCATCTATTCAATGTAAAATTAAATTAAAATTAAATTGAAGTTAAATTAAAATTAGATTGATGTGACTTTCTGAAAAACCTGTTGTTGGCAGTATTATACATTTTAAAAGTAATAAATTTTTATGTATTACATATGCAATTTCTTCTAAATAAAAATTTACTACAGATTGTTTCTGTACTGTTATAAGTTTTCATATCAATTCGTATTTGTAATATAAAACATTTGTTCTAACACACTAACAATAAGTGTATTTTGCTACTTAGATCCTATATTTACTTGGGTGGAATAAGTGAAAATTATGCCGACATCACGCAAACTAGTCAGAGTAACGATTGGATACTAATGTAATTGTTCGAAGTACTCAAAGGCTGAAGCGTTAATAGTAAATGCAGCTTTATGCAGTAAATTCATAGTTGGAGGCAAACAGATTGGCGCTGGTTTAGCATATAATACATATGTGTAAACTGAGTCTAGAATCGTAGAATGATGCTTAGTTAATTGGTGGTTACAATTTCAGAAGAAACATGAATCTTCTTCCTTTCTTGCTAATGGCCATTATGTATCTTCGTAACAAATTGTGAAGAAAATTAATGGTAAATTATATGTGGTATAATACGCAATATTTATAAAATTCATAAGAAATTAGTGAAACAGTTATTGTAAATTATATAAAATACATATTTTTAAAATTCCTAAGAAATTAGTGAAGAAGTTTATTGTAAATTAGTATGAAAATTAATTGCAAATTGTACATATTACATAATATTTATAAAATTCATAAGAAATTAGTGAAACAGTTATTGTAAATTATATAAAATACATATTTTTAAAATTCCTAAGAAATTAGTGAAGAAGTTTATTGTAAATTAGTATGAAAATTAATTGCAAATTGTACATATTACATAATATTTATAAAATTTATGAGAAATTAGCGAAGAAGTT
>NW_017100176.1:1388064-1399424 GCF_001263275.1 Habropoda laboriosa
CAAAAGAATCGTCAAAAGAAATTTTACGTTTACTTGAAATCACGCAACTATAGTAATGAATAATAATTCTGTTGGTCAAAAGTTTCCTTTGAAAAAGCTGATGCCACCCAGAAACGTCGAAAATTTTAAAAATTCATCAAAAGTTGCATGCTTTGTACTATTTGCAGAATTTTAACCAAACGTGGTCACGTCGTTTGTAAAAGAGTAGTAGTCGCAGCAGATCCTGTCCTCAGACAAAAATAGAATGTAATTATGTTTGCGATTGTAACCTCTTCCTACAGTTTTATTTGATCACCACTTACGAAATCAAATTTTTCAAATAAATCCCATCATTCTTCATTCTATTAAAAAAAAATTATAGAATCAGAATTTGATTCGAAAGCATGAAACTTTAGTTCACAGATTCCAATAATGAGAAATTAATGGCAAATGTCAAATTTGACAAATATGCCATTGCAAAATTTTTCATTCTTAGGTTTCGTTAAATAGTATCGTTATTCTAAACGCAATAAATCGTGGAGTTTTATTACAGACTGAGTTCGAAAAGCATAACAAAAATTCTAAATAAACAGAAAAGTAATCTAAAAACAAGCGAAGATCGGTAAAATAAGTAATTGTATTTTTAATTGTAAATAACAAAGATATTTGTATAATGTTTATAAAACACACGTTTTATCAGAAATCTTATTATTGAAACACATTTCATATTCTAACTGCCGCTCTGAAATCCTGCTGCAATATTAATTTGACATATCACATCCGTCCATAAATTGTCACAAAGCAACAAAAGTAAGATTTGTGACCTTGTAAAATTTCGAACACGATGTGCAAAAAAAAAAAAAAAGATCGAAAGCGGTAAATCATACTAAAACTTCAGCGAGTGTACTACCTTTGTGAAAAAAAGAGGCGAGACACGTCGTTATCGTTTCTATAACATAACGTATCGTACATACATAAGTTTGGAATTTAAAATTAGAGACACCCCATATTATTCAACTTCACCAAATCACTTTTTTTCTGTATACTTCTGTACTCGTTGAATTTGTCTCAATGCCCGCTAAATCAAAATCAAACAAGACTAAATATAGGGATATTAATAAACAAAAATTGAAAGTGACCTTAAAAACTTTGAAAAAAAAAATCAACTAATAAAAAATATACTATGATCGTATAAAGGGCTTCTTTAAATCATATTTTGCGAGATAAAATAAAATTCGATCAGTCCATTAATAACAGAATTATTTAAGGGGGTAGGTACATACACTATCCAGAGGAGTCTAAAAAAAGGAAAAGTTTGGGAATTTTTTTCGTAGGCAACTATTAAAGGAGAAGTTTCAATGTTTTCAGAAGATATAAATGTAACTTTCAGTTTTTCTCTTGAATTTTTGAAAAGTGAAAATGTTACAAAATGGAGGAGTTATTGTGGAACATCTTCTGCTAGAACATCGATTGCTGAAAAAATTCTTTTTGGTTTACAAATAAAAGTAAATTACTTGAAATGCAGCTAAGTATTTAAAAAAAATTGTAATTGCTACAGAAATGATGACAGATTGAAAAGGAAAACTTCTTTTCATAGATAACATTCTTAGATAACACATTTTTATCGAAAAGAATTTTTTATTTCAGACGATCGATGCTCTAGCAGATGTTTAGCAATACCTCCTTCATTTCGTAACATTTTGACTCTCTAAAAAATGAAGAAAGCAGCTGAAAGTTACATTTGTATCTCCTCAAAAAATTGAAACTTTTCTTTTAGTAGTTACCTACAAAAAATATTCCCAAACTTTACGTACTTTTAAACGCCCGAGGGCAGTGTACCCCCCTAATTTAAACAAAAACTTGACGATACTTGGTTCACCCCGTACAACCTTACTCTGAAATTACTGTCGAAGACATAAACATCAAAAATTTCCTCACTCCGTCGAAACAAGCGCAGGAACAAACGAATCTTAACGATACAGCTGCAAACGATACGCAACTTAACAAATTACTTTGCAAAAACGAAGGAAGACCACAAAGTAGCCCGACTGTTTAGTAGGACAAGGGGCAAGGTGAGCAGAGCAGAAGAAAACAGCGGGATGGTTTTCAGGAGCAATGAAAGTAACGACGAAGTTTCGCGGTCGGCTTTGCGTCTCGGCTCGTTTCCATATCGAGCGGTATCCGAGAGGATAGCGGCGGCATCGTAACTCAATTTTCCCTACTTCGCCTCCGACGACGAAGGAAAGGAAAGTTTCTCTGACGTCAACGATAGACCAAATGTCATTGGTAGAATCGATCGACGGCACGTTGAAAACCGATAACAGTCTCTCTGCCTTTCTTTTTCCCCTTCTTTCCTCTTTCCTTTTTTTTTTTTTTTCGTTATACCGCTTCAAACGATATCTCACAATCAATGTTCCCACACAGGAAGTCCATTAGTCTCTGAATCGTTGTCGCTTGTAATTCAATTTCGTCAGACTGCGCCGGGATGAAACACGAAATAGCGGAGTGGGGAGGAGGAGCGCATACCGGAAAAAGGACGGAATAACAACGAGCGCGGGGGATGTTTTCACGTAGGAAAGAAAGGACAACGAAATCGTGCGAGAGGAGTAACTTGTCTTCTACGTTCCCTAGCTACTGCACGGAACACACCCCTTTCCTTTCAATCTGCTCAATTAATTCAGCTCTTAGTTGGCGGACGTGAAAGATGCCGGTCGTTAGAAAATGGAGAACTCAATTATTCGAGCGGGGCAAGTCAGACCCGCTGGCACCTTCTGTATACCGGTTTCCCACCCACCGAAAACTCTTTCCAACAACTTTCTCGTTACAAACGCAATCGGCTATCGGCCACGATTTTCCCTTCGTTATTCAAACGTTTAATAGCTGCAAAAACCATTACCGCGTAGATCCAGCGCAGCGCGGACCTGCCTCTTTGCAGGAGTCATTCAATGGGAGCGTAATGCACAGTCGTATCTAACGAAAGACCAGCGAATAGTAGAGGAGGAGAGAGAGTTTAGACAGGAAAGAGAAGTAGCGAAGGAAGGGTGGAAACGTTCCGCGGGTACAGGCTCCTCGGTTCATTGATTCCTAGGCTCTCCTGCAACTTTGTTCTCTCTAATGGTTAAGCGGATAAATACATCGGTGAAAAGTGAAAATGGTTGAACGGTTGAAGGAAGGAAACAGAGTCGTGGCTGAACAACCGCCGCTGGTTTACGTGAAATTTGAAGAAAGAGAAATTACGTGGCGATTCAAAAGAGAAGATTGGAGATCTTGGCAGGAGTGGGAGGGTAAAGTCGGATGGAACGAAGTATATTACAAGCTCAAGAAACGAATCAGCCACGTGTGTATATGTGTGTGTGTGTGTACGTTGATGTTCAAGCTCACGTAGAGGCAATCGGTGTACCGTGCTGAAACAGCTATTTTCACGTGGCTACGCCTGATTGGACGAACCATAGTGACATCGAAATGTTTGGACGCCGTCCACTTGGCAACAATGAAGGATCATAACAATTTTACTTCGCGATTAAAAAGGGTCCCTCTTCCTCTTCCTTGAGTGGCCATGCGAGGAAAAATGGTGTCATCGATCTTCGCTTTAGCGATAAAGGCCGATAGCAGAGCAAAGGTGAAGTACATTGCTGATCAAAAGTTTTCGTACAACGTAAACGTTCCTGGTTTCTTCAGCCACGAAAATTATTGGATCGTAGAAATTGTGCTCGAACTGTTATATGTTCGTTCGAATTTCATTAAGGGGTTGGACCATCCTCTCGAGGTCTGAAAATGATACCTAACTTAGACATTTTTTTTTTAAGAAAGAAATTCACTCAAATGCAAACTTTTTAGAAGGAATCTATTGTATCGCCATTGAAGAATGTAAAAATTTTTTTTTTATTTAATTTTTATACGTAATGGGGCGGCGTTACTCTATTTCTGCTGCTACACGGTTTAACTTAGAACAAAATATCAAAATTTTTCATCATTTACATGCCGATAATACTAAAGAAGGATTTTTTAGAACAGGGGCTGCCCTTTTTTAAGGACAGAGGATTTTTTAAAAATAATGAGTTTTATAGGAATGGTGAACGTACGAAGAGAGAATCGCACTTTTCCCTAAAATTTTCGTATACAAATGTTAATTGCAGAAAAAGTTTACAATATATTGCAGAAATTCTAGGCGCATCTTTAGATAACACAACACAGAGTATTTTGGGAAAATTTCAAGAAGATTGGATAAAAATTGTAGAAGTTATAGACATCGTCTTTGAAAATGTCGTTCTGAGAAAAACACGTTTAAAATTTCAATTAATGATTAACAGCGCAGTGATGCACTTCGTTAAATCGGCTCTAATTGCATAAAACCATCAAAATTTTTCATTAATTTGGATTATACTTTTAAAGGCACACACTATGAATTCAAGAAAAAAAAGAGAAATCGATTTTATCAATTAATTTTTGTTGATTTTTGTCTTTTTATAATGCGACGTTTGCGTTGGGTCAAAAAAGACCCAAACACCGTAGCCGGGTTAAATAGTGCAAGAATTTAAACAAAAAGTAAATCGATTAATTTTTCTGCTTCTTTACTTTCTTTGTATAAAGTGTGTATAAATTAAGGGAAGATAATGATCCTTTATGCGAAAATAAAGCACGATTTTATCAAGCAAACTGGCTTTATAGTTATTATGGTAGAAAACTTATAATTAAGCTTCATTATTTTCGAAATAATATACGTTGCTTCCTATTTTTTGTAGAATAACTTGCTTTCAAAAACAAAATTGCAACCATAAAGTGGAATGTAGGAAAAATATCCGAGTAATTCTCACATGTGCAATATTGAATACCAGAGCACTATTGGAAAAATATTTGTCCAATTTGATTTAAACAAAAATCTCAAAATGTAGTTTCAGTCAACAACTGAAATCCTCAATAATTACAGGTAATAAAAGAATTCTTAACAGATAAGTTACTCCTTAATTGAGTACCGGTGTATAGTTGGACATTCATCGATTAGTTAATCATTCGACAAATTTATGTTTCGCTTGTGAAATTATTGCGTACACACGTGATCGATTGTTTACGGTTCATAGCATTATGCTCATAATCCATACACTGTAGATCAGATGACGGGTTTATTTATGGAAATAAATGCACAAGCTATTGCAATACGCCTATTAGATCAATTAGAAAAATAACAACTTCTCAATTGAATACGATTGAAACGATTAGTATTACACAGACTACCGTTTAAATCAAATTAGAAATCTACAGTTAGAAAAAAACAAACTAAAGTCTCAAAAATATTACTGTTATTCGACTTACAAAGATGTAAAAATTCTATCTACTCACAGGAAGATTAACCCTAGACCGGCCTTCGGGTCTTTTTTGACCCACCGCCTTTTTATATTTTTCGTCATTTTTGCTGTTATCAAATTTACATTCCTTAGCATTATTTTAAACGTTTATTGTCTAGGTTCATATGTCGCGTTCGAAACAAAAATTATACACAAGGTCTTAGGTCCTTTTTCACCCAAAAGTCTTAAGTGTACAGTCAAAGCGAAGAACGCAGTAGGGTTAAAAGCAGCTGAAATATCAATTGAAACGTTCTTCGTGAACGACGAAGAACGATAGTCGAATTAGTCGCACTAAATACTTCTGAACGGGAGTGTATGTCACCCAAATAACACGCGAACATTTTTCATACATCCCCCGAGCGCTGATATCCGAAATAGCCAAGTTTGCGGCCAAGTGGCCGGTCGGGGGAAAAAATCGCAGGGCTACCAGTTAATTTGACCGCGCAGCTGGCAACGAACGACCATATAAATATCTCCCCGCGCAGAATTTCATTTAACCGCTGAGATATTGTTTCAGAGATGGACACGAGAGATGACATGTCGCGATTCATCATTTCTTGGAAAAATGCCTAGCCACGGGGGGAACGATATAGACAATTTGCCAATTCGATGCATCGTCGTGGACGTTAGCCTTCGCTTTCAATGCCCGTACCCTCGCAAATCTTTCCGTTCAACTATCTCATTCCCCCGCGTCTTCCTTCCCTTATTCCAACCGTCTCCTCCCTCTTTCGCTCGCCGCCGTTGCTGCTGACCCGTGTGGTTTCTCGCCTTAAAGATTTATTTGCTTTATAAATGAAATCCGATGTCCCGCGAGCCGCGACCGCTCCGGTGATTCATGGTGTATCGTTTCGAGTGGTCGTGCACTTTCGTGGGGCATATACAGTTTTCGAGGCTGCGGATAATAGTCAGAGTGATACCACTCCTATTCGCTTTGAGCTGTTCGAGAATCGTACTCGGAGAAACGGTGGAACTATCGGCCGGGTACGTCGGAACATCGACTAACGAATAGAGAAATTTAACGTTTCACCTTAGAAAGGAAACAGAGGTCCAGGTGATCTACAACTTCTGCCGCCGCGTAAATGATATACAGAGGAGTGCTGGGTATTAACGGCACGCCGTATGATCAATGTTTTGTCTGGAGTTTTACGGGTCTTGTGATTTTCTGGATCAGTTTCGAGGAGGACGCCTTTGAACGGTATAATCGATTCGATGATTTAGACTAAGTTTCTGTCATAAGGTTTCAAATTTAGCGTGTTAAGCTGCGATTACAATAACTGTTACATATAGTGCGCAACTGTATTGTAATGCTGCAATAGCGACGGGTGTAATTTTGTCAGATCTTAATAATTTCTTTTATAATTGTGTTTTCTTGTATACTGTAGACCCAGCTTGACACACTGAAAATGAAAACTTGTGGTCAAACTTGTTACATACTTATTACTTAGCAAAAAATTCTGGAAGAAAATTCGAATGTTGATTGGGCAGTTTCTGTCCAAACAGAATGCAAACTTGTTACTTAACAAAAAATTTGGGAAAGAAATTCGAATGTTGATTGAAAAGTTTCTTCCCCCCAAAAGAATACAAATTTGTTACGTACCTGTTATTTAACAACTTTTGGACAGAAACTGTTCAATTAATAGTCGAACTGTTTTTACTACTGCGGTTGAATCCGCCTTCACATCAACGCCTAATTCAGTCCAAGCATCATGCTTCTTATTTCCGTCTTTGAAGTTCGCAGACATAGGATCACGTTCAATTAAACGAGCGGTTCTTTCTTTCGTCCACTCCATTTTATAATTGCGAAAAACGATATCAAACAATAAATGAATGTTCTCCGGTCAAAGGTAAGTAACAGCTAGACTGAGACGACGAAGATAGTAAATGTTTTGGACCGACTGGCAACATGCCATATAACAATGTTTTATAACTTGGTGGATAACATATAACTTGCTACATAAGACGAAAATAATGTTATACAACAGTTTTCTTTTTCTTTTTCTAACAAATTTTATAACTTTGTCACATGTAGACGTAGCTCTAGTTTTTCTACAACGTTATTTGATATGTACACATCAATTCATAATTATTAGGGTACTTGCTGAATGTGCAGCAAACCTAACCAGTCGTTACAAACTCATCTAGACTGGAATCTCGTAAGTATAACGTGTACATACATTTCCGCTGATATGTGCTACTAAATCTAGCGAAGAAATATAATTTAACCCTTTAGCTACAGATCACTCGTCTCAGAGTCGAGTAACTTCATCCCCTATCTTACCTTCGAACTATATAAAAAGTACATATTCTTACTCTGCAATAATTATCAGAGTACACCTTCGTACGATTTGAACCGTTGTCACAGCAATTTCGAATGCACTACGCTGTTGTATAAAGTGTGACACCTTGTATAGTCACTGAGCTCATCAGGGGCGTGAGCATGTTATTGGAGTAAGCGATAGGCGTCAGTCATTGGCGTTGTAGCATCGACCAGTTAACGCCGACTGTCGATATCTGTCAATCGTTTATCGTTTATGAACACGTACCCATGTAAACCACTTTAGCTGACGTGTAATTTCTTCCGTCGATCAAGAGATGTCTATATTTTCCTATCCATAGACAGTAACTATAAATTACTGCTGATGTATTGCGGAACTTTTAAGTTTTACGACACAATGACGTACTGCTTAACACGGAACACTGTGTTCTTTGATTTATTAACGATTGTACGCTAACATAACTAACTTATATTCGTACGGGCTTTCTAATCCTTTCAGTGCTAGGATTGCTAGATCCGTTACTCTCTGTATTTTAATTTCTCGTTTAATATAATTTAATACACTTGGTGAAAGGATCAAGTGTCATTGCGAATTTCTCATCTAATAAAGAATCATATCTACCTTCTGGTTTAATTATTCGCTAAACTTATCATTGAAGATTCCAACAGAAATGAGAGACAGATGCTGTAACCCATGTACTACAGCAGTAAAGTATTTATTTCGGAGAATAAAAATACGATTGATAGATGAGTCTATTTCAGTTTTGGTATTTTAGATGCTGATTGATATATCACATTAGTTAACAGATATTAAAAGGATTAACATAGAACTATTAATCGTCTGACCTGGGTTGAGCACATTGAACAGGTTCGAATCCACATCTACATCTAGTGAATTAAACTGTAATTTCGTGGGTGGTAAGATCAGAGCTGCATTAGATTTGGGGTAGGTTAGACTATCTAAATGATAGGATAAGATGTAGGTTAGGCTTGGTTAAGTTGCTTATATTGCGATTAAATCTAGATTCAGCGTACTACCTTAGGTTGCATCTCAAGTTAGTACTACTTCAGGCTCGAATAAAATTCAATTTCTATTACTTTTAGAAAATATAGTCGTTTATGTTGCTGACATAAAATTTTCTCAGTTTTTGCATGTATGGTAACTAGATAGTTTGTTCAAAATTTACCAACATTCTTCTCGTGAAACGAGCGTAATTTGTTTACCAACGATATAAATAACCAGACGTTCTGAATGTAGATACCTTTGAATGCGTTAGATTAAGTACACTTGAATAAGTGAGCTCGTAGTAATTCTTCACCGAATTACACGTATATACGTATATATTTGAATTCTAGAAAATAGTTGAGAAATAAAATTCTTTCTCCGGATGAAGGAGGACTGATCGTTTTCTTTGAATTTTGTTTTCACGTAAACACATTTATGCGTGCAAACATATACAACAAAATACATTACTGCATCTACGTTTTATTTTCATCTCTTTTTAATGTATACTGTGGTAAATTCTGACATTTTGCATTCAAAGGTATTTATGAATCAATATGTACGTACATCTTTTTCTGTATATTATACATTTGTTCCGTCCATAAAACGCAAAATCCAGGCCACTAGGCCTTCACGCTTCTTCAGATAGTCAAATCCTTTCAAATCTTTCTAAAAATGATTGCTTCTTTCAAAGCCAATGGTAGAAAAGTCCAATAATCGCATTGTCGCAGATCAGATCCATTAGCACTCAGGGACACAATAAACTATTGACAACAAAGACGGTAAGCACTTAATTAGAAGTCCCCTTTTATGATCGTCAATACCTTACCATAAACTCTTTTCCCTAATTTCTGTATAATGGGGGCATAGCTCACCCTAATTACAGCCTACTTGCCTTGATATCAGGTCCAGTACCCCTTTTTGATACTTGCCGGGAAGATCTCCCATTAGTGAACCTCTGCGCTCTCCCTCTCCGCAAATTGTTAGGAGGATTCTCGGTTTAGAAATAAACCAACCAATCGTCAATCTTTATTACCCTTTCCTAGGAAGCCTTAAACTACCGAATATCTTTATACTTTGGCTATCGGAAAGGTATAAATTAACATTTCAGAAATTAAGTCTCCCAGTCTTTTAGAGTCTTTCGACGAACAAATCAGTCTTCTTGACGACAGCCCTCCGACAAACAAATCAGTCTTTTTGACGACAGTCTTTCGACAATCAGTCAGTTTTTAACAACACAGTCTCTTGGACAATGAAATCAGTCTCTCTGACACAGTGTTTTTGGCAACAGTCTCTTGAGAATCTTGATCGACAGTAACACTCTAGCAAGCGATATCTTAACTTCAACTTAGTCCACAGTCAACTTTAATTGACGATTCAACAACTGATAGTGATCATCAGACGAACTGATAGAATCACGATTACCTCCTCTCATCGTCAACCTGAAGTTACTAAAAATTTTAATCAGCTGCTCTTCGTTAAGTTGACGCGCAGCGTACCAAAAACCATCGTCGTGTTAGTTATTCGAACCGGTGTTACGGTACAACATTTACGTATGCTCTCCATCAAAACTAGAAATGTCCTATATTATTCCTAAACGTAAGGAACTAGAACCGTTGTAAACGTTGAAATAAATGGTAGGATCAGTTAGATAAATGACTCTGCAAGCAGACTGCCTTTGTAGATACCCGAGAGTAGTCTGATCGACTTGGTATATATTTTCAGAGGCAATTTAACTTCTCACGAAGTATAGTAACGCTCAATGATATTTCATCGCAGAAACCGGGGATAGAGGGCAACGGTATTTGGTTTCAGATCTTTCTCTATTGGATATCTATTTCCAATCTTTCAATCCCCCTCTAACAAACTTCGTATCAATTTAAACAATTTTTAAAGTTCGTACTTTCTTTCTTAAATCGCTCTTTTTAATCGCAACGTTTACTCACCGAATCGTGAGATTTCCTATCTGTTCCCTTTTCTGAAACCATCTATGGTTTTCTCGCATCAAATTTTACAGTGCTACAGTATTTTGTATTTTGTTATGTAAATATCGTTGAGGAGAGCTTACAAAATTGTTCGAAATTAGAACCGTCTAGTGGAGATTCACTAATACGGTACTTCGATACGTATAAATTAATGCACCAAGTACCGAATTGAAAGTAGAAAGGTGTAAAACGACTCCGACCATAATTTGGTTGTAGCTTTATACCGATGAGACTCAACACTGACATCTCTAGATCATTTTGGTGGTTAAATTCTAACTACCACGTGATTAGAATTTGAGTACTGTGCTGATAGAGTTGAACTACTCTCTCCTGCAATTGGAATGTGCTTTTTCTACAGGGTCGGCCACGTAAAACAGGTTACCTAATTATCTTCTCCAGCTATGATGATACAAGAAAATTTGTATGCTTAATTTAAACGGTTTAACAAAGTCTGACAAAGCTTGATCAGAAAACACTTGAACACCCCATATGTGTTTGCTAAGATTTCTTATACTGTAAAAAAAAAAAAAAAAAAAAAAAAAAAGTGTTTACAATGTCACATAAAAGAAATAGGATTTTTTTTTTAACGAAGATATAGTGCATCACTCGATCACTATGAATTGCAAAATTATCCACATATGTAGTTCTGCTAATAAAATAAAAATTACGACTCGCCTCTGAAACGAGTGAACTGTAGTTAAAGGGTTAAATTAGTACATATCAGCAGAAGTGTATTATATATCTTACATAATGAATAATTTTGCAATAAATGTTAC